>NW_025401069.1:2411726-2465375 GCF_015345945.1 Tribolium madens
CGCCGCGAGGGCCCCGGCCCGTGACGCCGATCCATGGCTTCTGGGGACTTGGCGGGCGCGCGTTGGCACCACTGCGGGGTAGTGGGGGAGAGCCGAGTGATCATTGATCAGGAGAGGAGAAAAGCGTCGCGCGAGAGTGCTGCAGAAACGATCAATAACAAACCCCCGCACTGCTACAGCTGATCTTGGACCGACAACCGCAACAGCCGACGAAGAGACGGCGCACAATCTCTCATCTCTCCCTGTACGAGAGGACTCATCGAACGACCTAACTAACCTACACGATTTAATGCCTACCGGTCAACACTTGCTGCAGTACACCACAACTCAACCAAGAAAATTTGCATTAAAGGAAACAGACTCTGAATCAGGAGACTTTGAAGTCGAGCTTTGCCCTCTTGCAGTGTCAAGGTCGTCACGACGCTTATTTAAATCGCGAATTCTACCAAGGAAGAAATTCCAATCGAGCCGGAAATGGCATCGGACAACGGCACGAAATGAATTGGGAACAGTTTATGATAATGAATGCCAATGGAGGGATGAAATCGTAAATTTCAACTACGGCTTCTACGTCGATTCTCTCAAACAGAGAAAATGATCTATTTTCAAAGAATGAAGAGAAGGGAGACGAACCAAGAAATGACGATCTTATCTCCCACATTTTACCAAAACAACTTTTAATAAAATAGGATGGATGAGAGTTTCGAGAAAAATTTCAAGATGACGTAGGTACATTGTTACGTCAACGTATTTCAATTTTGATTACAATTAAACAACTCATCTCTACTGACGTACACAAGAACATACAAACTAAGATAAAAACATAATCAAAACTCCCACAACCCTCTGATACTGAAATGAAAAATGAGAAAAGTTGCAAATCTAAACACACGACTGTTATGTCATCATTGTTTCATTCAGAAATAGACAGAATTCAGTCTATTGATTTGTTTGATTGAACGAACAAAGAATGGACAGAAGCACAATGCACACAACACAACACTGTACACCTTACTAACTTCGAAATTTAGATAAATGCAAGGGCATTACAAGATGGGGTAAAACGTAATTATTAATTTTTCATCTAATTTTTTAAATTAGCTTCTGGTATATACTAAAAAGAGGGTAGTGCGAGTTATAAATGTGTGATAAACGCCAAGTTGTAATTTTGCGAGCAATAAACAGAGAATAGTTGTCGTAATTCGAAAAAGTTTTTTAATTATTGCCCTAGGGCAAACTATTCAACATTCCTAGGAACTAAGAAAACAAAGTGGTGAGCAGAAGTGGTATTAACCCCGTCCATAATTTAGAAGTTAGAATCTTGGGTTAAAATATTGGGTTAGATCGATACGGTGTCGGTAAGTTTTCGCATTTAATTTGTCAATTTTAGAAAAATACGTAGAATAATTGGCTGAGCCAAATCATGTGGAGCGAGGGGGAAGAAACTTAATTAATTCACGAACCGTAACATTATTATTTTATTAGTTTGCACTCACCAGACTTAACATATTAAACCTAGGGCGGCAAATCTTAGATTAAACCTCCCTCTGCTTTGAATTTTTTCACGATTCGGTGTCTTTATGCATTTTCCTTGATTGCATCCCGCCGAACTGGGTAAGACGAATTGTGAGAGAAAGGTCAAAACCTCAAGGATACGAATATTGATGGAATGGTATAAATTCAGAGACACGTACAAGTAATTTTTAGGAACAGAAGACAAAGGAAAACCTATTTTTAGTACGAATAAATAATTAGATTTAGAGACGGACGTTCTTGATGATAACTAATGGATCGGGATTACAGAACCGGTTTCTTTGCTAAATTTTGCTTGAAATCGAATTGATCAAACTAATAAGATCCTTCTTGTAAAAAGCTCGCTCATTCTGGCGATAGATGGCGGTAAGCTCCGAATATCGTGTAAAGTTGTTCAGTGATGTATCACATGCGCACATTGCTATTAAATGGCGGAGGTAGCGGCATAGATGTTAGACGGCGTCACGACGCTCAGTTGTAATATAGCAACTGGACAATTACTTTCTGTTGATTTCTACGCCGCACACGCAGCTCACTCATTGTACTATAACATAAGCCATCGATCCAGTCACTCCCTTGAATAATTTAATGAGCTGTGTGTAACGAGCATAAAATATTACACGTAGATTTCTGTGCGTTATTTCTGGCCACATTTCGATTCGTCACAGACAATTTTGTATTCCTTTGAAAAATTTTTAGGAGGAATTTTCCGATTGATCCATAATAATTCCGTCGTATAATACTCGTCCCGTCAAATTCCTACGTATTAAAAGGGATTTCCCGGAAATTTAAAACAGTTTACATAATAAAAACTGCTTTCGTTTCAAATCAGTTGCAATAAAAATAAATCAATTTTATTACGACCATGACCTACTTTCATTTTTCACTAACAAAAAGAAGAACGTTGGTATTGTAAAGGAGCTTATCGCGATAAAAATGTGATAATAAATTGGGATTTCAGTTCCGGTTTTCCGTCTTTGTTGTGTGCCAGCTATCAGTTTTACCATTTATTGATGTTATCATGGAAATACTGAATTAAACTGCGACACGACGTCGGTTGTAGTTCCTTAAGGTCTTTAACCTTCCAACATAAAATAATTTAGCAAAAAAGAATTATTTCAATTAATTTTTTTTTCTAAATTTAATAATCAAAAGTCAAAACTACGTGTAAAAATGTAATCCACCAAATCTGTTCGTCACTTATGGAACATTTTTGTAGTTAATGTAGTCATTAACTACAGAAAATAAGTAGTAATTTACGTTACAAAATATATAATTTACGTTAAAGGTCTGGAAAGAAAAATTACAATACGAAAACTTTCTAACATTAAAATGAGTTTTATAAGAGTCTTAACGGACACATGCATTTTATTTCATATTGTTTCAAAGTTTGTCAAATATTTTTATAGCTTATATTTTGTCAAAATAACAATCTGGTAAATGTTGTTTGCCTACATTTACCGGGTCTGATATCGTAATAACCGTAATAACTCCTTTCTCAATCAACATGGGAGTTTCATAAAGCGATTTTTTTAACGAGGTTCTGTAAACAATTTTTTGGCATTTTCTAAGTATTTACATTTTGTTAATACCTAAATTTTGGCTGTTATTAAAATTTATAATAAACAACACATAAATGAATAATTTTGTTAAGACTATTTTCTTGTAAAATCGAATGTTGTATTGTTAACTTTGTTATGGTGTAAAGTTTCACCTTATTAAACGTTTCTGGAATTAATAAAGTTGTCGATTGCCGAAATAAATGCGAAAAACGCATTTTAACGATTAACACAACTACATTTAATGTATTTAATGGTAATGATTAATTAAGTCTTATCGGTAGGTACATCTATAATATGTACAAACGTCAAACTTAAAATTGATGTATGTTATTACGAGTACATCTATAAATATATGTCTATATTTAAACTACATACTTGCTTAACATGTACCACTCAGGAAGGGTTATTGATAAAATAATTACCAAGTAGTAAAAAGCTAATTATTTGTTGCAAATTAGTTTTAGATTCTAGTAGGTATAAAAATTCTAGTGTGGTGACGAAATTCATGGTCACAATTTTTAAATAGTATCGAATATTTCTTATCCGATTTAATTTTGACAACCAGTCATTGTCTGCTAAAAATGTTGGATTCAATGAATAAAATCTTTTGATTCATTATTTACAATGGACATGCAATCAATACATAGAACGAGTGATAATTAGTAATTACTACCGACATTTTCATTAACTGAAACTGCTACAAAAAGCCCAATTAGATGATAACAACAGTGGGGTAATGTTTTTTATTACATTATTTTTCAAACGGATATTTGCTATATGTGGTACAAAAGTTTTTGAAAATAATTAATTAATTAATCCTTTGAATGTAATCTCTTAAGTATTTATAATAATTCTTAATTAATTATCCATCATTAGTCTAAAACTACATCGTTCACATGGTCACAGTTAAGTGTATAAATAAAAGCATTTACAGAATGTTAACTAAATATTTACATTAATTTGACTAAATAGATGAACTCAAGAAATCAATCTATTGATTTCTTATTTACATTTGTTATCAAAGTGGAAGCTATAACATTGCATTCGCTTTGTTGTTATAATATATTCTAAACATAATGAGACTTGCGATGCACCCATACCGACAAATTATAATTATTACACTATTACACACACTATTTCTTGTTGAAATCTGTTTTTTCCTTTAAAAATTTGCGTTAGTATTACGCTTTAACAAAAGTATGTTAATTTTATGTTTTTAAGATTAAGCAAAAGTTCAGTAAAGTAATTTTCGAAATTTATTGCGGCTTAAAATGTTCAAGAATACGTGCACGCTACGAGAATTAGATAAGTACTCCTAGTAAAATAAAACGAGTTTTTACTTTTCTAATTGCATATTTATCACTTCAGAATTGTTTATCTATACCTGGGGGCGCGAGCCTCATCTCCCAATCCATAGAGACCAGCAACAGCGGCCATCGCTAAGAGAAAAAATAACACTTCTGAACCCCTCCATCGGTGTTCCAGAGCATACTCGTCTGAAACACTTCTTCACACCACGATCACTTCACATCGTTATTTCCAATAGTGTTTTTCTAGTCCATCCTGGGCACAATTGGACTGTTTTCAAGCAATTTATCTTTTAGTTGATTTTACAGCAAAAGAGGGAAAACAAACCTATAAATTATCGTTGTACATGTAATCGGGGGTTGTGGCTTAATTAATTAATAATTTGTCACGTTTATTGATTGTTTATATAAAAGTCTACATCCTGATTGTGAGATTACGTGCTAAGGAACAGTAGCGTGAAAGATAACGATCGAAAAAGACTTTATCATCAGTTAACAAGTTTTTGACGGAAGGAGCAAATTGTTGCGATTTTAATATATCAGATGTATCGATTTGTATCCAATTGAAATTGCTACTCTTCAGCTAATTGTTCTTGTTGCTGATAAAAAATAGCTGATGGTAATTTGTAAAAAGCCTCACACGAAACCGCCCTTTCTAAGGTAATAAATCAAATCTAATCATGCTAAAGGCATTTTCTCCACTGTCATCCATTCGAGTCTCTTAATGTTTAACGATCAAACTACATTTTCTTTTCTATTCAGCAGCGCAAAAGTGCACCATTGATGTTTTGAGTTAAAAACAACGTTTTGATACATTGTAAAATTGTCTATTGTTTGGCTTGAATTTTATTAACCTGCAGCGATCCAATTTGAAAGCTTTACGGTCTAATAAAACACATTACATTATTATTTATAACTGACTTGGAAAGTTTCAATAGCAAACTTACTAACAATTTCGTATTTATAAACGTTATTAGACTATTGGAATCGAACCCAATTATTTATTTCTTAACCCACTTGACAATCTCATGTAAACAACTTTACTCATTGTTCAAATTTAAAAAGCAAAGTGCTTTATCTTCATCTAACAGTGCAATCACGCTGTGAATCTAATGAAAACGAAACTCTAATTTCCTGAAAAATGAATTTTGTTAAAAAATTGTTATTGGATTATTTTCACAGCGAAAAAATAATTGATTTATTTTTAAAACATAAAATGTCGAGTGTTTTGTGGCCGAACTGGTCTTACATTCAACAATTAACGATTATATAATTTTTTTATTAGATTTAATATTCTACACTCGAAACCAATTTGTTCCATATAATATTTGTTCCATGTGCTATTTGACGTGTTATTAAACGAGGTTTTGTTTGGTTAAAAAAATGGATGAACACGAAGGGGATCTGGAAAACTAAAAAAAAACACATGGAGTTATTCTACAATTTATAAATTATTTTATTCTCTCTGTTACAATTTTAATCTCAGATAGTCTGAAAATATTTTGTTTTTTTTAAATTCTTTAAATTTTAATTCAAATATTTTTTAGAATCTATACCCAAATATGGCAAGAAGTAAGTATTCAGTGAGCGGCATAGAACAATCTTATTTTTTAAAACTGAAAATATTTAGTTTTGACAAAAATACTCGAACAGGTAAATTTTCTTTTTAAAAAATACAAAATTATCAACTTGATTTATAATTGTATGTTTGTTATTTCTTGATACCATTTCACTTTTTGGATATTTTTTTCGAAAACTTTACGTAGGTATCCTAATATTTAATATTTTAGTGTTGTCATTTCGATAATTAAAAGATTTATCGAATTAGCTAAAAAAATTAGGGGTTTCCATTTGAGAAAAATCTCGATGACGTCATTTCTTAAAAACCAAAAAGTGTAAAATTTTGAATAGGTTGAAAATTGTGTATTTTTTAAAAAGAAAATTTACCTGTTCGAGCATTTTTGTCAAAACAAAATATTTTCAGTTTTAATAAGATTCTTCTTCTATATTTTTTTAGTATGTAGTAATTTTGGTAATTCCACTCAAAAATATAAGTTTTTTTTTAAGTTTTATGCCTTAACTACTGCAGAAGTTATTAAATTACAATACTTACGATTAAACTTATATTTATAATCAATTTATTTTAATTAATCTTTTCTTATTTTAAGTCATGAAATAGAAATAAAACCCTTACTTGTTATTGTGTAACACAAAGCTCAAATCAAGATAAGCCCTAAACCTATAATCTGGAACTAAAACAAATCTTCTAATGGCTTTTAATTTCTTTAATAGCAACCATTCCTTATATCCTAAGTAAATTCCCTTTAAAAGTTGCCTTATGAAAACGATTCCCACATTCCATGAGCTGCAAAGCAAGACTTGCAGTTTCCAGAATTCAATAAAATTAACATAGCGAATGTAAACACGTGTCTGGCAGTAAATTATGGATGTCTGCATGCGAAGGGGTGACCCTGCTATGGGCAAAATTCAAAAATAAGTTTTTTTTATAAAATGTCTTTGACTGTAAAAAGCCTTGACTTCTGATTAATGAAGCAGTCTATTTTTAACCGAATCTATTAATTATATTATGGTAACGAGTTTTTATTGGCCTGACTTTAAAACAATATGAAAATGAGGGTTGTCGTTGATAACCAAAGTTGTCTTGATCATTTGGCACAAATTTCGATTCGGATAATAAAACAGCCGCTTTACACGTGCTTATCGATCATAATTTAAGTTCCGCTATAAAATCAACAATGAAACGTGTTAAGCGTTACACGGCCTATAGCAGAAAAAAATTACAGGAACAAAGTAACACTTTACAATGTGACCAAATCGATTCTTAACTCTATGGCAAAACGTATGGAAATAACTTTATGTTTATTCAAAACGCCACAATGAAACTAAAAACATTCATAAGCAAATACGTGGTGAATATAAATTCGTTCCTTTCAAATGAAAATGGGCTTAGAACTTTCTACTTCGGAAGAGATTATTTCTGAACTTAACCAAGGACTTTGCTTGCATTTCCTTTGTGTCCGATAATAACTTTCTTAATATAACATTATTAAAAATGGACATGATTTAAAGAAAAAGTTACTTACTAGAGAGTCCTTGAGTCTCAAATCCTATTACGAGAAATAGTTCTGCGCAAAGTTTTTTTCCTGTTTTATACGATTGTGAATTTCAATTTTACAAATCCGGAATTATTACTTATTGACTAGGACGTTCGACGTTGTGTTAATTGAGTATCAATTGGCAAAGTGACAACTTTAACACGAGATTGATTTTAATGAAGTTAATAATTCAGGATTGATGGAAAAATCGAAAAAGTGTTGATAAATATTTGCTCCTCGTAGCCCGTAAGTTACTAATGTTTTTGCTATTGATTGTCTAATTTTCTCGTCACATAATTACATAAATTTATTAAATAAAATATATAAAAATGGTGGATGCGCCAGGAGAGCCATTAAACCTTATTGCATTATTTGCTTTAAGTAAGAAATATTGTTAGTCACTTTTTGCTCAAATCAATTAGCATAAGCCCACATATCACCGGACTTAATCGAAAAAATTTTAAACATTGATCATAATCCCCGTAAGTCCCCCTTTTAATTGCCAGCGCCGCAGCGATGCAAATTTTATTTTTCTTGATAACTGGAAGCAAATAGAGTCTATTAGAATTTTATTATTCCACTCAAACTCTCGCCGCAATCTTGCGGATGCGAATTATCTCGTTCCAAACTATAATTAATGCATTTCCTAAACAAATTCCTTCACGGCTTACTTCTTTCCGTATTTCTTTTGCACCTGTTTAAAGTGAATTTTTTGCGACAGGTTGACACATGCTTACGCTGGAATTTTGGTTAAAGTTTGGTGCCACTGAGAAACGAGAACATGGAGCGATTCGATGAAAAGGTGTTATTATTTTTAATGCGGTTGGAAAGTCGAAAATTTGTGACGATCCGAATGGTTGAGTTTAATAGTTTCATAAAATTGTTAATGTGAGTCGTAAAAACGTATTTATGATAAGTGCGTCTAATAAAAGAAATGAAAAAGGTAAACAAAAGTGGAGAACTAACCGCTTTAGAGTTAGAACGATATTATAAATGATTGTCTCATTAAAATAATAGTAAATCAATTGCAACTAAGAGAAATAAAAAGAGGATATGGTATAGAAAAACTCGTTAAATTGTTATTACCTTGGGTTTATTTATAGACTCGCTACTACACATTTTTCCTATTAAAAAATAAGAACCGTAACGCAACTGTGAAGCTTCAACTTACGAAGGAAAAGAAATTTTCGATTTTTCCGAGTAACATGAAACACGACTCTTGTTTGTGAAATTTTTCGATATATTCTACCAACAAGTTTGAAACAGATCTGCAGACTCTCAAAGTTTATGCAAAGTATCGCAAGCTTTGCAAAGTCGAGAGAACGATAAGTTTTGGTTTGTTTAAAGATATTTAGTTAAGTAGTGTTTTAAAAAAATAAACATTTTTTTTAATAAAAAAACAATAGATTTGTATTAACTCATTTATTAATTATGACACGATCATCTTCCAATTTTTGTAGTGAACATCATTAACTTTAAAAAATAGCAATGACTAAGATCAATAACTACGATAAAAGGTCTTCGATGCGGATGCGTTAATTATAAACCAACCGCGATCAAACACGCTACATAACCCCTTTATTTAAGCAGAAAATTATTAAAACTTAATTATATCTCGTATAAAAATTTTAAATATTGTCCAAATTAATTAATTTTTCTAATATTTCTTGATACCAATAAATTTTTGGACGTCAACATTTTTGTCTATAATATAGCCTTACATTTTTATTTACAAAAACGAATTTTTCTGCCTAAGAAAAATGTAACATTTAAATATATAAACTAATGATAATATTAATATTTATTTATATTATTAGAATAATAATTTTCATTGTTTGATATAAACTAATAAGAAAAAGAAATAGCAGTCAAGGTATATGTCAGAGCAAAAAATCGAAATTAGGACAAATACTTATGACCTGTTTGTTAACAATTTAAATGATACATTTTTTCCATGTTCCAGGTATCTTATCTTACTTGAAATTTTTCTCTGGGGCCCCCTGTATATTTCTTTGTTGATTTATTTGCAACAAATATTAATTTGTATTTACTTATACATCAAAATAACAATTCCAGTGAGGCTATTCTCGTACGTCACAGAGAACTTTTGGTCTACATACATAGTTTACTAATAACCTGGAAAACCAGTATTTCTAAAATGAAGGTTTTAGTTATACCTATATGGACACGTTCTGTTTTGAAACTGAAATACTAGTATCTGGTACAGCTTAGTTTAATTAGAGTAAACTAATATAGATAATTAAATTTGTTAATTTATTTAATAGAGACCTTAATTACAAAATATAACCTTTCAGCAAATTTACTGGCATGTGAATGAAGTTCCAAAAAAAAATTAAACTTTTCCTTAATTAAAGGCAATTTTTGTGTATTTATTTTTAAATTTGTATCGGATGTATGACGTCGCTTTGTAACAATAAGATGTGCTTCTAGCGCTTTGTGTATATAAAGAAATAAAAAGACAAATTTCAAAATGCTTCTTATTGCGTTTTTCGCTCAATTAAATTAACAAACAATATCCAATTTTGAAAAACAAAAACGTTTATAAGAACATTTAGCTAACAGATGCTATTATGTCACGCTAAAGCCTATTTAATCGTCGAACATTCCGTAGATCGGGTAAATTTATTTTATCCTGTGTTATCTGAGCGTCCGAGGATTGTACCAGCTCGTTATACATTAACCTCACATGACATTTTACTGTTTATATTAAAATCCATACCGAACGAAACACCCAAAATTTATGTAGGATTTTTATGTGTGGCCACATTTGGTTTACCTAATTTTGTGGGAACTTGGAAGACTCACTAAACCACCTGTAGTGGCAAATTCGGTGGAACCACGTTACTAAACTCTAGAAAAACCAAACTTTACAAGTGAAAATTTACTATCGAAGGGTTCAGTAGTCAGCAGTTGACCTTTAAATATCGCTCAAAAATACACAAAATTCAGATAATTAAATTTTACAAATGATGCAAAAAAAAGTTTTTAGTTCTCATTTTCCGATAATTTGGAGTGTGTGAAGTGGGTTACTTGCCTGGAGTTTTAAATGTGTAATTTTTATGCTGTTGGGGTTAATGTAAAAAGCTTCATTAAAGTAACGATGACCGTTCTGTGCAGGCATTTGCATAATGAAAACTTCAGTAGCACATTCGACATGTAACCAGAGATTTTATTTATAGCACGTTTTATTACGCGAGTAATTAATAACAATAATAATTAGTGCCTTAAAATTATAATTTAGAACCGAAATTAATTTGTTTCTTAATTGCGGCATCACGTGATATTCTTTGGAAAGTATTTATTTACCTTAATTTGCTGTAAAATCAATTAAAAGATAAGGAAAAAAACATTTTTTTATTAAAAACACATTTCACCACCATTCCAAGCCATCCGATCAATTCTTTTATTAGGTTTCGTCGTTTATTATTTATATCGATTGGAAATTTTCTTGAAACCGATCACTCCGTGTAAAAATCCACGAAAGCTCACTTGGAATTAGCCGCGAACGCAAACTCGAACACGCGAAAAGTTTTGCAGTCGAAGTTGGCAAAGAGAAGTAAAAGAATTTGTATGAGTGACATCGAGGCCGGCCGTGATACAATGCAGTATCAGTAGTGGTTGGTAAAGGGGTGACGAAATTCCACGACATGGTACGATACTCGACGATCGGCCGCATGGCCACACTTGATATATTTGTTTTGTTCTTAAGCGGCGTTTTTAAGGGCAAAACATGCCGATTTTGGGGATTTGCCAGATTTTTGGCTCATTACCCATCCGACACAACCTACAAACTTTCACATAAATTTCTAGATATTTTTTGAGATGGCGCCGGTATGACTGGGCAATGGGCGGTATTGATTGCATTAATATTTATATTAATGTACTTAGAGTCATTGTACTTTCGGACGCTTCCAAACTCCTTGACCTTGCCAATAGACCCATCCAAGAATGCGGTTTTGGTCAAATTGCCTTAGTTTTATGTATTTTGGATCAGATAAGAAATGAGGGTGGTTATCTGCTCGAGCTTTGTAAGCACGTGTTCTCAAAGCACGTGCACTCAAGCTCGTTAATTTTCAGTTTAACAAATGAGATTAATTTGTTGAGTGCATTCTTTCTCAAATGTATTATCTAAAAGAATTTGTGTCGTACTTTTATGAAATCTTGTTGCCAATTTATTTGTCACGGCAAATTTAGCGGAAAATAAACAGACAAATACAACATTAATCTTGAAGACAGTAATAGTTACAATAATTTAGTGGCATTGAATGCTAGTATAAGTATAAAACTTTCTCTGTAAGACACACATTGTAAAAAATATAATTATCTTTAATTATGGAGAAAGTGCATTATTATTATTATATCAAATGTTTCATCTAATGGAATTTGTTTTGTGCTTTTATTAAATGCGAAAAACCTTGTTGATAATTTATTACTCACAGCAAATGTAGAAAATGAAGAAACAAATAAACATCAATCTTAAAGACAGAAAACGATAGTATAATCAAATGGCCTTCAATGCTAATGATAATAGGAAAAACTTAAAATTGATTGATAAAAATCAAGCTTTTTTTTAGTTTGTTTAAAATAAAAATAACTGTCACAAAGTCTTAAGTAGAAGTAGAATGATAGTGTAGTTAAAAAATCTAAATAAGAAAATCCATAAAGTAGGTGAAGGTCATATATTGAGATTTGAAAATCTTCTTCATGTACAGTATAACATTCTTCAAAATATAAAACAGTATAAATAAATAATATTGAGAAGGTCTTTCTTACTAGTTTGTCATATTTGACAATAGTTAATTTTAAAAATGTTAAAAACGCAAATTGTTTGCGTAATAAATTCATCAGTGCATTAATTTATTGACGCACAAATAGATATATTATTATTTAAACGGAATGTGACTGGGAATAAAATAGCATATAAATCTCGATGAGAATTTGTTACATCCTTACGCTCTATCTTGCTTTGAAAACGCACCTCTCGCTCGTACATCTAAGCTCTCGAAATAATGCTATATTTTCCAGCTGCAATGTATTATACTATTAAGTATCTAAATGCTTATTTTGGTAATTTTTTTACAAAATTGTTAAAACATATTTTTGTATGTTATAATTTGTTAAATTTTATATTGGTTATGTGAAACGAATAACAAACATGTTTGTTTGTTTATTTGTTTTAATTTTTATTAATAATTTTATTAATTATTATTAATAGATTTACTATTACATCGACTTAAAAAAATCAATATTCACTAATTCTGTTGATTTTGTACTCAATGTCAAAGAGTGCTTTTATCGACTAATTTCAGTAGATAAAGTAGTCTTTTATCGTCTAGTGAAATAAAGTAATTTTTATCTACTGTTTATATATTATCAACTTATTTCAGTAGATAAAGTAGTCTTTTATCGTCTAGTACAATAAAGTAATTTTTATCTACTACTCGAGAAAAAAGTCTACTCGTGACTTCGTCACTCGTAAACTTAACCTTTTCACTCGTAGATAAACAATTTCTTTATCGTCTTGTATAATAAAGAACTATTTGAAATATTGTTACAGTTTAAAGTGTGGATAAAGCATTTCATGTGAATGAAATGGTGGAGGCGCCGGGTTGAAAATAATAAGTTTAATACAAAATGATTGTATCAATTATTTTTCGTTTTGTAGAAGAGATGAAACCATACTTGTCAGAATTGTGAGTCATGTGCATGTTAGATGTCTGTTACAAACAAACTTTTGTTTCGACCCATCATACTCAGAAATTTTTGTGACACATCAAATTATATCTCTTTAGGAAAAATTCTATGTAAATTGGACTAAACGCAAACCCGATTAATGTTTCGATAAATACTTATTGATTTTAACGTACTATATAGGTATATGACGAATACTCGTAAATCATAAATCAATCATTTTTAAAATAAACCGCACTTACTATTTATATTTCAATACAGAACTAATTCAAACTTGAAAACATACTCTGTTTCTGTTTTACAAAAGTTGTCACTAGCCATTATGCTATATTTTAACATAAGTCTATAATAAAATACATGTGTCGTTAAAATATCAATATAAAAATAAGCCATATTTATCACAGTATATTGATAATTTCTGCTTCTCTCGGTCACATTTTCACAACTGACATAACAAGGCAATAAAATGACACTTTAGCTCGCGAATGCAATTTACCAATATTTGATGCTCTGTTCCTGGGCATTGTGTTAAAGAAAATTACGTGCCTAGGGTCATTCTATTCTACAAAGGAAGCTTGAGAGATTTCCAGACGTTATACTGATACGAGTACAAATAAAAGAAATTCAAACTATTTGTTAAAAACTAAATAAAAGTTTTCAACGTGTTGAATTCATATGTACACTCGTCTAAATATAGACTTTATAGCTCGAATTAATTTATTTGCTATAAAAATAATACATACTAGAGAAAAAGTAAACACATGACGTGCCAGACGACACTATTAAATTTTTCTGGTAACAAAATTTATTAACTCACCAAGATTACAAAAGCAAAATTTTAATTGATGCATTTCTGGGACCACCCCAATCGAGGTCAAAGCGTGCCAACTATCTGCGGAAAAATATGTTACGATGCTCTCAGTTTGCGACAAGATGTGTCTCGATTTAAAAGGATTTATGGCACTTTCTTATAAAGAGTTTTTTCGCTTTGTTTGATCACAAAACTGAATATATAATATTAAGCAGTTTTTGCAGATGTTTCCAGTCGTAGGCTTTCAGTTATTCATAAAATAAGTTTTAAATTTTAACTGTGTACTTACTAAACCTGGCAGTCCGAGATGAAGAAATGTGGACTTACCTGAAATCAAAAACAAATATAAAAATCCAATCATTAACGAATTTGAATTCAAATGTGGAAATATATACAAACCTGAATATTATTTTAAAATAAATAAAAAATAATAGAACCATTTTAGTACTATTGCCAGTAAACCAAAACCCATTTGAGATAATTGTATTAAGGCTATTAAAATGATATTCATTTACCTAATTAAAATCAAAGCCACTAATACGAGTTTAACGAAATGTTCTATACTTCTGGGTTAAACTAATTATAATTGTGGCTTAAGAAAGTTCTAATTCTAGAATTTTATTATAGTAACACACTTTTCAAGATTCACTCTGTTGCAACTCAGTGAAAGACTATATTAGATTTTATGACTGTTATAAACTTAATTTAATGTAGCGTTTTGCCTGAGATATTAAAATTAACAATAAAATTATAGTGTGATAAAATAAAAAATAAACCAGCTACAAGCTTATGACGGCAAGAGAATCCCGGAAAGTCTATTGACAAGCTTCAGGAAAAGATTAATAAAAATCTTTGAGTCAAGTTTTGATGTTTGAAAAGTTTTCGCAATAACGACGAAAGTTCGTTATTATCAATTTGTGCTTTTTAAATGAACTGGGAACATAAATCACGGATTTATGGATGATTAGGAAAGATGGTTGACAATTAATAATCGTTTTCCCAATCAGTCGTCAAGAAAGTAACCTTCTCAACACTGTTACATTACACTCAAAAAAGGTAATCTCGAATACTAGACGAGCAATAAAGACAACACAAGTTCACCGTACGAGGAGCTTTAATCGTCGTATTGTTTGGAAATGGTGTTTGCCCGGTAAGGGCGTAGTACGATGAGTCGAAAGCTCCTGAAATCCATCGTATGGTTTAAATTAAGAACATGTCGGAAGAATACCGAATTTCAATTCGGTAAACCGAAAAACAATCATTTCAAATGACACTCACTGCTAAATGGGGTCAGGGTTTTTTTTGAAATGATTAATGTTTGTTGTTGGTAATTTTACGATCAAGACTTTCGTAATGTGTTATCTACTTCCGAGTTGCAAATTTCATGAAGAGTTTTGTGAATTCAAGCTCTCTTTATGGTTATGAGTATGACGGTCCAGAAACTTTCTCATTAGGGTTTTGCGGAGAAAATTTGCGAATTGTGGCTTTAGTTAAGTTTATATTTTTTTTCAAGATACAACATCGATCAATTCTAGTATCAATTAGCTAATTGCTGGTTAGAACGTAACGAGTAAAAATATCGATTCATGCAATGTTATTGCGCGTGAATGTGCGTACACTGGAGATCAAAGAACTGAACAGCTGACCTCAAGTGTGTTATTTTTGAGTACCCCTCCCGCCGTGTCAACAACTACGTAAACTACTTCCAGTCACTTGTAGCTCCTAATTCTATTCTTGCACTTTCTAATCTAATAATAAACACGTCAAGACTTACCCTCCTGCGACTAATATCATCTGCATGTCTCATGAGTAGGCTGTTTGGATCACTCAAGACAAGCACCTTTTAAGAAATGTGAGATCCGCCACTAAAAATCCAAATGGTGTATAAAATACACCTGTTTACCATTTTGCTGCAGCACCAAAACAATACGCGCTTTTGTGATTACGTCTGCATTTTACGACACAGTCATCATAATTTGTTTGTTTTCGACTCCTACAAAATCGCGATTATTTTATTTTTGGGAAAGATTTCGACAGATTGTTGGAAGTCTCGAGTTGACCACACGCATATGTCTGTGACCCAAAACTACTCACTACATTGTTTCGTGAGCTAGGCTGCCGATTACTAGAATTTCGAAATCCATTAGAAATTATCTGAATTCAGCAGACGTCTGCAATGGTGATGAATCGGACCCACAGAATTTTAACAACTTGGCAGGCCACTACAGTCTGATATCAATAGCAGATGTAATCGAAATGGGACTAAAATTAACACTTGCCTCTACCGTGAAACTTACAAAGCTTTCAACTTATATTACATCGCTCATAAATAAAAGCTGAAGGGTGCATCCTTTTTAACAAGTCTGATCAGTTATTTTGAGACTAAGTAGGTTAATCTTTATTTTCCGATAATACGAAAACCATTATCATCAATTTCTCGTTTGAGAATTGCAAACTGTTGCTTCATTTAGCAACGAAATAGTTTTACACATTAAAAAGTAATGAGTTATTTTAAGATGAATTGGCGTAAATTGGAATGGCTTTCAGAAAATAACTGATCCAAGAATAATTTCAACAGTGACAAACACAATACGGTTTCCAATATTTTGTGTGTCAAAGAAAAAATTAAAGTGATTCATATTTACAAATATTTTAAAATGTTCGCTTAGATGTAAGAAGCATTTGGACAGATTTATTTCAGCACCCACGGAAATAAAAATAAACCCTAAATAAATAAAAACTGAGATAAAAACTTATTTTTGTATATTTTAAACTTAGTAGATTTAAAATTGGTAAAACAAATTATACTAGTCACAAACACAGGTAATTAACGTGCTTTGGCACTGTCCCCGGTAATTCATTTTAAATAATTATTTAATGTGAAATTAATGTTACAACTTGTTTCATTTAATACATTTTCAAATACATTAGTTACTTTCTACCTCAGTTTAAATATGTATTAATAAAATTTGATAAACCGTAAAATAATTATTTTTAACAATCCTCCCAATAAATACTTACTCAAGGTGATTGATGAGATCAAATAAAAAACACATTCCATCAAAAATAATTTCTTTGTGCTGAAATATACTTAAATTTTAAAAAATTCATACGCTTGTTTACTTGGAAATAAAAGCAGTTTATGATGTTTTCATACGTTTTTTTTCCAATTTGACACAGATCTCAAGATTTGAATTTAGTTCGCAGGTTGCAATAAGTTTAATGTCAGTCGTAAAACATGTGTGAAGAAGTCCTCATGATTTTCTTAAATACCGATGTATACATTCGTTCAAAAACGCAGCATCATTTTATGGAAAATTTCAGAGTGAATTGGTTTGCGGTTTTCAGCCACATAATTACAGTAATGACTAGAACAAAAAGCTGGATGTGCGAAGCGTAACTTCGAATTTTACGAGGAAAAGCCTTCATGTTATTGTCGGCAAATAATGAATGTATGTGTACTATTTTAGTCGCCACATTCGTTTGTCCATCCGCGTTTAATAATAAATATAATTCAAACGTCTGTGAAGTTAACAGAATTAATAAATAAAAGTGACATTCATTAGGCCCGAATCGATAAATAAAAATGTCAATAAAATTTCCACTGTTGACGATTTCAATTACAAACGTGACCAATGCGAATTTGGAGAGTTTAACGTTGAACAAATAACTGCGAAAAACTTTCAATAAATTTGCCCAACTGAAAATAACAAAAGCAATCGTCGCTAAACTTTAACAAAAATAATTGCCAAAATGTCGTCTTCCTTATTTGACGTGTGCCTGCCTATACACATCATGATGTGATAACTGGGCTCGCAATAAATCACAGAGTTTGTGGGAAGAATATTACGTTTTCTGATACAATATGTGATTGTCTTCCGTCCAGTGCTGAACTTTGATAGAAATATAGCTATTTTTAAAACAGTAATGTAGAGAAGAAATAGTTCTATAGATACTAACTTTGTCTTCATATATTTCTTACTATTTAAATTACATTAGCAAAAATAGATAAAAGTGTTGACAAAATATGTCTTTTTAAAAAATATAAATAAATACCAAGAACGTTTTATCTACTGCTGAAAGTCTTGGGAGCTTAAAACTTTAAATGTATCTATACCTTTTTTCTTTAAAAAAATTAAAGATATTATTTAATTTTGTGACACTATAGTTTTTGCAGTTGTTGCAAGTCATGAGAAGACATGATAATCCCTCAAACTATGTTTAGTATATTTATATCATAAACACTTTTATCAGTTTTAAACTAAATCCTTGTTTTCTCATTTTAATTAAATTTTTGCTGTTTGAACCAAAAATTGGATGAAAGTAGCAAATTTTTGTTTGCTTATTAACAAAAACTTTTGCATATTAACTCTTAACTTGTTTGATATTAAGTTTACAGTTAATCGATGAACTTGTTATAGAAATGTTCGACCAGAAAGACAAAAATCCTGGAACAAATAACAAAATCAAAACTTTTGAAGTTAAATCGAATATCGCATCTCCGAACGTGACATTACATAACTTCATAAAGTTGGGCTAATTGTTATAAAAGAAATGCTTAGTTTGAAGTAAACCGTTTGTATGGTTTAATTATAAAAGTTCGATCACAATAAAAGCTTGACCAACAAAGCTTATGTTACATTTGCAAAGTGGTTGATGGCACTTTTATAAAAGTTTATAGCTTAACTAGCTATTTATCATGTTTGACAGAAAACAACATTATATAGGGGAAAATTTGTAAAGGGTTTTATAAATTGGAGGATTCCTAAAGATCGATGGGAAAGTTACTTCGATGCAATGTCCAAATAGTTGGAGCAACTTTTCAATTAAAAAAGACCGCGCCAGGTGTGAGGCGTTAAAAATAATTTAAGGCGTCTTATTTTCGCAGCATTTACGATTTGTTCGAAGCCAACGGCCGTTAATTACAGAATGCAATTAAATAAGTGAGCCTCTTCTCTAGAGAAAAACTTGTGCACGATCGCGACAATGTCATTATTTTAATTAAAAATCCGGGGTTAAGTGCACAAACAATTGCAAATTAGCTAAGCGGTTCTATTACCTATAAGTGAAAGGGTTTCACGGTAAGTTTGGGCCAAAATGCAACAATTTTCGGGAATAACGACACAACTGGACACAACAGTCACTCGTGCTGGGTGTGCGAATATGGTCAACTCAAGCCATGGGGAGGTGTGGTTGGAGACGGGGTGGTAAATGACAATGACAGCAACCACGTGAGAGTTTGGTGCAAATATACGCGCGCGGACCGCCAGACGATACTGCCGGTCCATGACAAGAGAAGTATAATGCGCGCGCCACTGTTCTCCTGCTGCCGCCGCAGGAACGGCGGCGCTCATTCGACGCTCCTGCGACCCGGTCAACATCATCCACGGTGATATATGTGCTGATTTTCATTCATGTTTACGCCAAATCATACCATTGACGGATGACAGCAGTTGGCTTTCAGCAGGAGATGCAAAAAGGGAAACTTTGAAAGGACTTAAATACTATTTGCTGATGAGTTTCTAAATAAGCTGCGGTTTGGAAGTTATTTGTTTAGAAGAAGCCGACGTAAATTACAAACTGGATGCACTTAAAGAAAATTGTCAGATAATGTTTTATCACGACACTTTCAAAAAGACAAATGAATTTGTATGTTGAAAAGTTTTCAGTGTTAAAAATATGATTGAAATTTTGTGAATTCTCAATTTTGTCAATGGAAATATTTTCAATATTAAAATTATTGTAATAGACCATAATGCTAAACAAAAAATAAGATAGGGCGAAAAGCTACTCTTTCAGCAGGATCGTTCTCTTTAATGTCATTTAAAGTGTTTTTCAAATTGTCCAAACTTTGAGTTACAATCTACGACTTCAACAGTGGTTGAAAAAATTCTGTATAGAGTGTTTCACAGGCCTGTGCCTGTGAGATGCAATCAATAATACATATTCCGATACGAACTCGATTACAAATTTTGAAAAATCAGATAATCTTCTCTAGTTTGTTCACCCTTTCAAAAATTTCAACATTTTTAGTTATTTAGTGATTAATATATCGCGTGTTTCAAAAATGTGTGGCATAATTTTAACCACGAATACCCCTCTATAAATGAGAATAGTGAGCACAGTATTTACTGACCTAACTCAAAAAGTAGAAAAATTACAGCTTTACAAAAATCGGTATGGAAAATCATTTTTTTGGAAATATTTTTGTTATTGTTTATCCAATGATTATGAAACTTTGCATGTCAAGGGACAAAAAGACACTCTTTGATATGGTGAAAACAGAAGTCTTGTAAAAGCTATAGATTTCCGGTGACATTGGGACCCTTCCAGTTTTTGGGTCATAGCTCTTTTTTTCAGCCTATTAACAGTATTTTTGATGCCAAAAATCAAAAGCCCGATCATTTTTTCATAAAAAAAGTACTTTTGTTAATATAGCTAAAATGTACCGTTCTCGAGTTATTTTGGTTTAAACAAAACTCTACAACGCGCTGCGCTGCGCTGCAAAATCAAAAAGTATGAATTTTGAGCGTATCCTTACCTTGGAAACAATCCACTACGACTGACATAGCTGTCAATGCTGTGACATCTAATGTCAATTTTATTTAATCCAAAGTAAAATTTGATTATTTCTTGATGATCATAGTAAAATACACGATTATGTGTTGGAAGAAACAATGCATAAGCTGGCATTAACCATCCCGGCCATCACAACATGATCTGAGAATACACCACGGAAATTTTCACACCGTAAAACGATTTTCCCTCCAAATTGTTGTTTTTTCTTCGTATTTCATTATTTGCATTATTAAACTATAAACCAAATGAAACATTAAAACGACCAAACCAAGAACATAACCTCAACTTTAAAATACTGAAACTGTAATAATTACAAAAATAACCTTGCAAACCATTTGAAGTAGCATAATATGGTAATTTGTTGTTGTTAAAGCTTGTAAAGAATGAGGCACGTTTAATGTTTATCTACATTTTTTTTAAATTACAAGAACGTCAAGAACCAACATCGCCGACTCCATTCATACTAGCGTATACGGCCTTTCCATAAGCATCAAATTTGCGGGCCTAGAAAGCAATCCATGAAACGTTCCTCTACTAGCGACATCAGTAGATTAAAATTAAAATAAAATTTAGAGATTAGGTCTCATCTTGTCATGTTTGACAGTTAAAAGGATTCATTTTTCAATTTTTCATCGACATTCGACATTTTTGCTGCATCTTAAAAATTATAATGGGCAAAAGTGTTTCATTTGTGGAAATCGAATGGACCATTGTTTCAAATTCCCAGTAATTTTAAAATGCGTCGACAATGGATCGAAATATTAAAAGAAAAATATGGTTAGTTATTTATTCTATCTTCGTAAACGCTCTTAAGTAAATGTTTATCTTTTATACTGACATTATTTTGATGGTTTCAGATGCAAAACTAATTTCAGATTACACGGTAATTTGTTGCGAACATTTTGAGAACAAATATATTTGTAGCTCAAGTACAGGACGTTCTCATAAATTAAGCAAAGATGCTGTGCCTTTCCTGTCCTTACCTGTAAGATAATTGTCCTATTTCATATTCTTTTGCAATTTTAAGAATCCTGTTAATCTCGGTGGTACTGACCAAGAAGCTTCTCCAAATTGTTTCCCTTTACACTACGAATCAAAAATATCACAATCCTCGCAAGTAAATTTATTTTCGTGTGAACAAGTTACGAATATGCAATGGCAAATTAAAATTTTATCTAGAAAATTAGAACGGACAAATGAAAAAATTACGCTAGTATGAATGGAGTCGGCGATGTTGGTTCTTGACGTTCTTGTAATTTAAAAAAAATGTAGATAAACATTAAACGTGCCTCATTCTTTACAAGCTTTAACAACAACAAATTACCATATTATGCTACTTCAAATGGTTTGCAAGGTTATTTTTGTAATTATTACAGTTTCAGTATTTTAAAGTTGAGGTTATGTTCTTGGTTTGGTCGTTTTAATGTTTCATTTGGTTTATAGTTTAATAATGCAAATAATGAAATACGAAGAAAAAACAACAATTTGGAGGGAAAATCGTTTTACGGTGTGAAAATTTCCGTGGTGTATTCTCAGATCATGTTGTGATGGCCGGGATGGTTAATGCCAGCTTATGAATTGTTTCTTCCAACACATAATCGTGTGTTTTACTGTGATCATCAAGAAATAATCAAATTTTACTTTGGATTAAATAAAATTGACATTAGATGTCACAGCATTGACAGCTATGTCATTCGTAGTGGATTGTTTCCAAGGTAAGGATACGCTCAAAATTCATACTTTTTGATTTTGCAGCGCGGTGTAGAGTTTCGTTTAAACCGAAATAACTCGAGAACGGTACATTTTACCGATATTAACAACAGTACTTTTTTATGGAAAAATGATCGGGCTTTTGATTTTTGGCATCAAAAATATCTGTTAATAGGCTGAAAAAAAGAGTTATGACCCAAAAACTGGAAGGGTCCCATTGTCACCGGAAATCTTTAGCTTTTACAAGACTTCCGTTTACACCATATCAAAGAGTGTCTTTTTGTCCCTTGACATGCAAAGTTTCATAATAATCGGATAAACGATAACAAAAATATTTCCAAAAAATCATTTTCCATACCGATTTTTGGAAAGCTGTAATTTTTCTATTTTTTGAGTTAGGTCAATAAATTCAGTGCTCTCTATTCTCATTTGTAAAGGGGTATTCGTGGTTAAAATTATGCCAGACATTTTTGAAACACCCGATAGATAAACTAGAATCGTATTCATGCCGTATCTTGATAGAACAAATGATAATTATTTCTGAAAAACTGCAGTTTATGACCATTAATGAAACAGTAATTAGTTTGACACTACTGTCATGGGTTTCCAAAAGTTAAATAATTAAATGTGTATTTTTTGTATCTAGTGTTTTGTGACTTTTGTATATTTGGGTGCGTTCATTAGGCGCAAGCCTCGTAAAACTGTATGAAACACCCTGTGTATTAAAAAAAATAATATTAATTAAATATTAATTTAATAAGTTATTTTTTATGCTTTTTCAAAAATAGTCTTTTTCGGACTCAATAATAAAATATCTAAAATAGTTATTATTTTAGATAAAAAAACAACAGTCTGGTTACTGTGGTGGCATGGTAATTTAAAATCTAAAGTTTTCTGTTTTCGAGAAATATTTGATCTGATCACATTAATCATAGCTAATAAAAGGTTTGAATGTGGTTTGGAGAGCTTTAACAAAAAAGTTTTTGTGAATTCATCTGCTATTTCAGACTCGGCTTCGCCTCGTCCGGGCAACAAAACAGCAACAATTTGTCCGCAAAAACTGTGTTTTTGATCGACTCCGGACAGCCAAAATTGATATTTGCCAAAAACAAAAGACAAATTTTCATAGCTTTTTATGTATGATATCGTTAGAATTTCTCATCTTATAAATAAGTAGTTGCCATGTAATCGGTGATGTACAAGGTGGCTCACAAAGCATAGTAATAACTTCAACGAGCAATGTGTCTGCATGCCAGATTACGTAAATGGAGTCTAAATGGAAAATGACGTGGGTATTTTTATTTTACTGAATTGGAAATAAACGTTGTCATAAGCATTCGACAAAAAACGTGTTTGTGCTTTTTGTGTATTGGCCTCTGTATCGTTGTTTCTATTTTTTTATTATGAATGTGAAAGTGTTTGTATCGGTAATCGGCTTGATGCGTCTGTTTTTGATCATATAACTCCTGTGACAATCAAACAGTTTTCTCTGGCTTGAATATGAGCATTGTTTTATACTTTTATTTTCAATAATTTCAAATTATTTTTAAAGGGACTGAATTTTTGGGGGTTGTAAAGTTCATGATTTCAACATCTACTACACATTGTAAAACACTCTGTAGTCAAAAAAATTGCTTTAAACTTAAACCATCTCTTAGATTTTGTAACGCTAACTTGTATCAAGATAATTCTTAAAACTTGCTTTTGTTTATTTTTAATACAAAGCCCCAATAACAATTTTTATGGATGTAATATCAAAATGGACGAATTTTCATGGATATAACTAAACAATAACAAATTTTGAAACAAATTTTCATCCCCTCTTTAACCCCCTTGGAGTGGAATTTCCAAAAATTCTAAATCACGTGTTGCCCTATTTTTAACCGAAAGCTCAAATATCAATTTTCAAGGGTACAACTTCAAAAAATGACAAATTTTAATACAAAATGTCATCCCTGTTTAACCCCCTTGGCGGTGGAATTTTCAAAAATCCTACTAAAACACCTTTTCTTCATTTTTAACTGAAAATTGAAATTTTAATTTTCATGAATATATCTTCAAAAATGACGAATTTATATATACAGGGTGCGCCAAAACTCGCGCCCCAGAGAAAAATGCCATATAAGGTAAGATACCAGGAATATGGAAAAAATGTTAAAAAAATTTTATCTATAAAAATTTCTAAGTTATGAAGGTTTAAAGTTTGCATTTTGACTCAATTTATTTCTGTTGGAAAAATAATTTTCCAAGTTTTTTTGGTATAGGCTATTAAAAAAGAAAACAAGGAAGCTGTATCCTAAATTGTAAGTCTGTTCAATGTTATTTGTGGCTTTTATTGGCAAAATTTTTGTCCCTTTACTATATAATTGTAAAAAAACATATATAAGATCATCAGTATCATTAAATAGATATAAAAAATGTCAAATGTCAAAAAATAAATATCAAAATTTTTTGACAGATAGAATTTTTTAAACATTTTTTTCATGTTCCTGGTATCTTACCTTACTTGAAAATTTTCTCTGGGGCGCGAGTTTTGGCGCAGCCTGTATATATATATTTATGCAAACTTTCATCCCCTATTTGACCCCCTTGGAGATGGAATTTTCTAAAATCCTGAAACACGTGATTTTTAATTAAAAATCCGAATACCAATGTGTATGGAATTGAATTTTAAAAAAATACGAAATTTTACTATTGTTCAACACCGTTGGGAGTAGAATTTCCAAAAATTCTGAAACACGTATTTTTAACCGAATGTCTAAATACCAATTTTCAAGGATTTAACATTAAAAATGACAAATTTTAATATAAACTGTCATCCCTGTTTAACCCCCATGGAGATAGAATTTTAAAAAATCCTAAAACACATCTTTCTTCATTTTTAACCTAAAGTCTAAATCCCAATTTTTATAAATATAACTTCAAGAATAACGAATTTATAAATATTTATATAAATTTTCATTTCCTGTTTGATCCCTTTCGGGATGAAATTTTCCAAAATCCTAAAACACGTATTTTTGTTTTCAACTGAAAGCCCAAATATCAATTTTTATAGATTTAACTTAAAAAAAATCGGATATTTTACGACTTTTACCCTTGTTCAACCCCCTTGGGGGTTGAATTTCTAAGAATCCTAAAATACGTATTTTTTTCTTTTTAACCGAAAGCCTAAGTACCAATTTTCATGGATATAACTTTAAACCTTCAAATTCACTTCCCCATTTAACCGCCTTAGAGGTTAATGTTCCAAAAATCCTTTCCTAGTGGATGCGTGTTATAAAAGGTATCTACTGTAAAAATTTCAAAATTCTATCTCGAGCGGTTGTAGGTTGATACGTCAGTCAGGACAAGCCTCTTTATATAAAAGATTTGGAGTAAAAGTGAGTTTATGTGGCTTAGCTAGTTCAGCTTCGCCACATAAACTATCACTTTTACTCTTAATAACGTAATATACTATGTTTCAAATGTTTCAAAACTTTACTCGCGTTTTTCTCCAGAATTTAAAGTCTACCGTAAAAAATAAACAATTCATCAAAACACAGAACCGATCGGAATTACACTCGGAATTACATTTTCGATAGTCTTTAAATTCTTTGATTCGGGTATCAGATTTACACAGTCACCATGACATCTGTAGTCACATTCTCAAATGTAATAGCAATGTTTAGAAAATTCTTTGTTATTTTTCAAATTTGATTCTATAAGTCAGTTATTCTTTGAAATGATTGATAAAGTTATAAAAAATGCTTGAGTGTCTGAGAAAACTTTCTTGACGTTTATGTGACAGAAGACAATATGGATGATTGCTCTGTGAATTTCCCTGGTCATAAAAAGGTTCTCGCAAAATGTAAAATGTTATTAAAAAAGACAACCGCTCTCTTAGTGTTCTCTACGTGTGACTAGTGAATTGGGTTTTTGGTGTCAAAAGTTCTTCATTTGTATTTGCTTTAAACTAGATTTTTATTAGATGGTGTTAACATCCAGACATCCAGATACTAATCAAATCTTGGCAAAAGATATCTTTATTAATAAATAAGTTGCAACAATATAAATATAAATAATAATAATAATTGACATTTAGAACAAATGCCAATCTATATAATAAAAAGCCTTTGGTACAAAAGAGTATTATTCATATCATAATAGCCGGCATAAAATGACATTGTGTTGTGAAATTAGTTTGTATCATATTATAGTGGCTACATATTGTATCATTATTACCTCTTTCTAAACAATCAAAAATGAAAGCACATAATTAGTTCACACTTCTTCTAATTCAGGTATAGAAGCTAATATTTTGTTGATTTTTTTATCTGATAGTGAAATCTTGTAATAAGGTTATGTCCTGACAATAACAGACATAAAACAAATCCAGCACATGTGTGCGAATGAGGGACGAAAAAGAGCTTTAAAGACAAAGTTATTACAGATTTTCGCGTGTAAAGCTTTCTACTTTTTTTGCAACGATATTCCCACTGACCTCCCTTAAGACCAGCATTATTTTCCGACCATACCTCGCATTTTCATTACAAACTTTCCTTATTTAAAACTTCCAATACACAATATTCTACACATTCTGCGTGACTGTGCACAACTGATATTTACTGTTATTGGCATCTGAAGTTAGATCATAGTCCAATAGTCAACTTTATAAAGCTATACTCATATAAAGTGAGCTTATGAAACCAATTAATTTCCTGATTTGTTATTTTTTTTTATGTGAATCACATCACGAAACAATAAATTAAGAAGAAAAATTCTATTATGTTTTTGTTCTTTTATTACCGTATCTTGTATTACTAAACATAACTCATTTCGTAACAACTGTGACAAATCACAGCTACTAGTGCGAAGAAATTCTCACCGTTTCCATTCCGAATCGATACACTTTTATCATAAAGAATAATCCCAATATATCACGTATTAGCCGTAAAAAAGACAAATTTATGATCTGCATGTAATATCTGCATCATAGGTCAAAATCCACACATATTTGTGGTTTTAGAGTAAGATTAGGAAAGCTTTACCTAAGCTGAGAATGGTCGGATAGTAAACAGATACTTTTGATAAATCTTGTGTACATCTGACCTAGAATTGTAAGTTGGCAAACGAAACCACGTCCTTGTGTTACATTCGGAATTGGAGCTTTTTCCGAAATCGCCATTTCGTGTATTTGATTTATTTTATATTTTTACATGACTGATTTTGGCCATTTTCTATTTAATGTGCTCGCATTTAATACCCCACAGTTTTCTTATAAAATATTGCAGCTGTTGGTTGAAAACAGTTTTTCCAAAAAAATAGTACATTTTCTTATTATTAGAAGTAAATGTGATAGTCTCCATGTCTCGAAGCTGAACGTTTATTTTTACTACAAATAATATATACTATTTTATCCGCAACCGTATTTAGATCGAGAGTAAAGAGCTACACTTAATTAGCAAGTAAATGAACAAAACAATTAGGACGCTTTGCAAGTGATGAAATCATAACAACGCTTATAAACAAACTTTACGCGTCGGTATCGGAATTTGTTTTTTCAGAAAGTGTTTAATAATTTAACTAGTGCATGACTAGTGCAATTAGTAGTGCAAAATGTCGAATGTTGATGAATGATCTACAATGTATCTCTCCAGAAATTGCTGAAGCAGCGAATGGCAAATGTCAATAATTTCATGGTAAAAACGCTTAAGCGTAAACACAGAATTTAAACACAGAATTTTTAAAACTTTTACTTGTGACATTTTGTAATAAAAGTGGTCACTTTCTCACATAGGAGAATGTTTAAATAAACGAATATAATTTGTGCAATTTAGCCTGTGACAAGTAAGTGCACTATTTTTGCGTCTGAATAGATGCCAGAATTTGTGTAAATAAATCACTCCTTTCGCCCATATGCCGGAAAATCCCGGGTCAGCTTTTATGCACCATTCCGGCACGATACTGCGGATTGTTTTTCGATCTGTAAATGGAACTGTAGAAATATTGAATTAAACTACAAAACTGGCTTAGTGCCAGATCCCCATTATCATTTCGGTCTACTTTTGAACTTAGACATTCATTATCTCCTCGCTCTTATTAATCGCACGAAATGCAGATAAGTAAAAATAGAAGCCATCGATCTTTGAAATTTTATCAGATTTTTACGCTTAGACTTATCGTATTTGCCTCTAGTTTGTAAAGTACAGCTACTTGCGGTTTACAAATTACATTCGTGGAGGGGTATGGGACGTGTTGGCACTAGCTAGTACCAACTTCAGCACGGTCGTAGGGATTTATGGGTGACGGTGTAAATTATACCTCTTAGCTAAAACAGTGCTTTGCTCAAAAGTGAGCTTGGAATATGTGCAACGAGATCTATGATTTGCACTGGCATGTAACTAGGCACTTAATGAGATGAAAATATTTGCTGGAAGATAATGGACTTAAAATTCATTGTTAAGCTGTGTAAATGGATTAAGTTGTTCCACAGTTACTTTATTCAAAAATATATATCACTCATTTGAGTCCCTAAATGAGTCTTTTCCCGACTCAATAAAATAGTACGTAAAAAGATTGATTATTTTAAGTACTCTCAGTCACCAAAAACAGTTAAATTGATTACTATGGTGGCATTTTTTTTAATTAATAAGAGGTAAGAATTCGTTTTTTGGGAGCTTTAACAAAAAATATTGTTTGTAACAGGTACCTACCTAAAACGTTTTTGCAAACTCATCTGCTATTCCAGACTCGGCTTCGCCTCATCCGGAAATAGCAACAAAAATAACGATTTTGGGTACTTTTTTCAGTCAACAAAAATATCAAAAAACAAGTTTGTTCCACTTCTTATTTCAGTAATAAAAATACTTCGGGTTCGGGTAAGTTGTATCTGTAGACTTCGCAAATATTTATGTACTATGTGCTTTTTCTGTAAGTTTGTGGTCTACTATAATAAATCAAAAGGATTCATAACGGAAAAAATATTTAATTTGTCTCCCCATGAATCCAACGAAATCCAGCCAGACTTAGGAATCATTAATTAGCTTTACTAATTAAACAATCCTATAGATGATAAATAATGACTGAGAAAATTAATAGTAAAAAAAAGTCACTAGCACTTAAACTATAAAATATTGCAACAGTCTAAAGAATGAAGTCAAGAGCTTTTGATCGAATATTTAAAAAAACACACAAACACATTATTTTTTAATTTACATTAAACTAATCAGTGGTTTTTACAATTTTAAGTCTTAAGTGTGATTTTATATTCATTATTTATTATTACCTGTATTAGATTAAAATTTCACAAAAATTCCAGAATAATCTTTTGATTCTTTTTTATTGATTATATTAATATTATGTTAAATTTATTAATTTTATTACTTTTGAAAAAAAAACTATAATACTAATTTGAGGTGCAAAATTATTTTTAACTTACAAATTTATAGAAATGATTTTAAATATAGATTTCTTAGCATTAAATTTTTTGAGTAAAAGTAATAAAAAACATTATCTAAGCTTGCTTGCCAAATTTTACAAGATAAGCAAATAATTTAAACAAATTTTACGCATAAATTTTAATAAAAGACTATAAAAATTTTGTTTAGTAATATACTATGTTTAATTACGAACTTTGTAAGAATTATCATTAATAAATATACAAAATAATTATTTCTCACATTTAAAAATAGAGAAAATACACTTTACATTAGTTAAATTTTTAATAACAATAGGTAATTATTCTTTGTGCTACAAAACTATGACACATATTAATTTTAGAAGATAATAGTAAGTATTATATCCAATCAGATTTATGTGGTAAAAGTAAAGTATTTATAAACCAATATTAAAAAAAATATATGAGTAGGTAAATCTTTAGTTTAAAGTTTTTTCGATATCGTTTTTTAGTGATCTAGATGTGAAAACTGTGTATACAAAAAAAAATAGGAAAATCTTTAGTAATTAGTGCTTTATAACAGACTTATAAGAGCAGTAAAAACTTTCCTGGCGCATCCACCATTTTTGACCCAGACATGTATTAGAAAAATTACTTGTAAAAATGGTCAGAGATTATTTATTACCATGAGATTTATTTGTTTTTTCTATGTCTTACTCCAATGTAAGATTTACAGTAAAAGACTATTCTTCTTAAATTACTATTCTGCAAATCACAAAAAATAAATACATAAAGTTTTTACTTTACATATATACTTTTAAACAGGTTGTTTGAAACTTATTCGACTAAAAATTGTATTATTAAAAGTTCAAAATACTCCTATAAGTACTAATTGAATACATAATGTAAATTTAGAAAGAAAAGGTGAACAAAATTGTATGTATTTTTGCACCAGTCTGTTTTTTTATTCTTTTTTAGGATACTAAATTGGTTACATAGTTTCAAACGAATCCGATAGATAATACCGTGTGATCAAAAAATAATAAATTAGAATAGGCGCTGACTGAAGTCCTTCAGATGACAATACTGATTTTTGACATCAAAAATCAGCGGAAACTTTGACAAGTTTGCGTTTTATTCATTTTGAGAGAAATAATATTCACTTTAGAGCAGAAAATTTTTATTGCTGTACAGAGTGCTGCATTTTGGATGTCCGAATAAGGAATCTCCGAAACTAAGAGGTTTAGCCAAAAACGAGTAATACATTCTGGGGCTCATTGTTTTAGAAAATAATATTGGTTAAAACCGCATCCCGCTATCGTCTTTTGTTTTCGACTTATAGACAAAAACTGACATTTTAGCGAAATCTAAAAAAAATCATATCTTCGTTATTATAGAAGATACGGATTTGAAATAAAGACATTATACAGGCACTTTTTTATGTAGGATTTAATAATGTAGTTAACAATTTTTTTCAGTTGTTTGTTTAGCCGTAATAAAATAAACTTGTATTTTTTTAAATGGGAATCATAGATGGCTATGTCATTTTTAAAAAGCTTGTTTTTTTCTTATCTAAACAAAATATATTTGTAACAAATTAAGTACTAAGTAATGAAAAAGATGCAAAATAAATTGTAAATCAACTTATTGGCGACTAATAACATTTCTTTGTTTTTAAACAAGCTAACATTATCATTGCAACTTCTAGTGATACATAGAGCGTTGTAAATAAAGCCGCTTTAATGCCTCAATAAAATATATTTTATATGACACAAAAATGACGATATGGATATTCAAATACCCAAATTCCGTATATGTGAAACGTTATCCTACCTCCATTAGATCATCAAAAAAAAAATTTATTAGTTGTGTTGACTGTTGACACATTTGTTTTTCCTATTTTTGGATTTTTTAAAAATATGTAATAATTTTGTTCTGAGGCGCTCTGATATTTGTTCAATGCTTCTACCGTATCGTATTTTTTAAATCTTTATAATTTTATCTATTTTTTCATCCATTTTACAGTTCACAAAACTCTTATTGATTATTATTTACACATTTGGAGTGAAATAGTTTTTCCATGGCCAACTATTATCTCACAAAATATGTATTTCACTTTTTAAGTATAGTTATAAAAAATTTCTGTTACAAATATATATTTTTTAGATCAGAAAAAAATAAGCTTTTCAAAATTGCCGTAGCCGCCTATGATTTCCATTTAAAAAAATACAAGTTTATTTTATTACGGCTAAACTAATAACTGAAAAAAATTGTTAACTACATTATTAAATTCCTCGTAAAAAAGTGCCTATAATGTCTTTATTTCAAATCCGTATCTTCTATAATAACGAAGATATAATTTTTTTTAGATTTCGCCAAAATGTCAACTTTTGTCTGTAAGTCGAAAACAAAAGATGATAGCGGGATGCGCTTTTAACCAATATTATTTTCTCAAAAAATGAGCCCCAGGATGTATCACTTGTTTTTTGATAGCACGGTATTTACCTAGTCCGGTAGTAGTCTACTTACGGTAGCCTATATCTACGGGACTCGTTTGTAACTATGTAAATTGTTGATAAATTTTTGTTTTTATACCGAAATTTTTGTTTAATATGAAAATGGTTGTTGCAGTATCTTAAAAAATCTCAAAAATAGCATTTTTATGGCCTTCCCAAACATACAGGTCTCGTCTTACGGCTCGACCTGTAAAGTATTAGCGCGGCCGTAAAAGTATTGCTACCGGTCTAAGACCGTAAATAGCTATTACAGAGAACAAAAATTACCAATAAATTTTTACAAAAATTAAATATTTTTCAATATTATAACACAATTAAAAAATGAGTTATTAGATCTTTATTGTAATATAAATTAAAACAACATGTGCATTATTTATTAATGTTTTGGATAAAGAAGAAATAATAAATTTCTCAACAAAATAACAATTCTACCCGACGATTATTATATCGACTTGACTTCAGTTGCATGTTTTACCGCATCAGATAATACCTGAATTATCCGTAATTATTCCGGGCAGTCCACGCGTCCAGAAGAAAATGTCGTCCTGTCATGTCCGGAATACATAATTCGATTAAGTGCAGACATCGCTGGCCGTAGTTTTCCCGGTGAAACGGCATTATTATTGAATTATAAGCGCATTTGCGGATGTTAAGATTGTAAAAGCGTCCTTATTTGCAATTAAAATGATTTAAGTAGCGTACATAACGGCGGCCTGCATACGCGATCGATCGCAATGTGAAAATAATTTTTCTATTAACACTGCAGGAGAGTATTTTTAGACCCCATTATCGGAATGATAACTCATCGAATTAAGTCAAAATTATTACTGATAAATTCCAGATGATCCGCAGTCCTAAAAATTGGAATTCACGTCATGAATGTGGTGTTGAGGCACCACGAGAACGCAAGGCGCCAGAGTCGGCGTCAAGCCGACTACATAGGCTACTACTGTAATAATTGATTAAAGCGGAAGTGTTATCGACCGGATATTCCTGAGAGCTGAAGAACACCATCGCGCCATCTGACGGTTGGATAAACCAGTTCATTTTAGATGGCGCCACGTCCCGTGAGTACTGCAGACGAATAATTGAATATTTTTTCAGTGAAAGCCAGGAATCCTATTATTATGACTATTACCACACCGTATGTTCCCAAATCGGCTAAAATATCCCCGTTAATTTATCACCATCGAGGGTAAATTACATCGTTAATGCAAATTAAGAGTAATTAATTATTATTGAAAACTGCGCCAGACTATCTTCGAGCACCCGTTGAATTATTAATATTGAACAAGTTTTGGCTTTGTTGTTGATCGATTTAAATTTTTAAATACAATAAATCGTTATAACAGGGGATATTTGAGTTATTAAAAATATCACAAAATTTATAACTAGCGCAATTGAATAACACAAGAGGGCAAAAGTAAGAGGAAGAGAGGAGAATCCGAAAGAGAGAGTTAGAAAGGACCACTAGCGGACGGTTCCGCATTGCAGCATCACGTGGTAAGATTTCAATGATCTCCTCATTCTCAGGATTTTCAAATTAGAATAATCAAAGCAATCGCTGTTTTCACATATCGTTTCATTTCGATGGAAAATTACGAGATGCTGATTTATCCTGCTCTAATAATTAAAACGGTAGCCGACTGGATAAATTCCACGAATTGTATGGATTTCCGATGAACGGCTTTGCCAAACCCTTTGGAGACACAAAACAAAGAAATTCTACAGCATTTCATATTTTATTTTTACATTTTCATATGGTTGAATATTTGGAAACATTTTTCAACCCGGCGCATCCACCATTTTTGCAGACTTTTTTTTTTTTTTAAAAATTACTTTGTAATTGCTCTTAAAAATAACTAAATTAAAAATTGTAAATTTAATAAAAGTGACGTGAATAAGTACTTTATAACAAAAAACAGCTTACAATATCAATATAAATGCATAATCGAAAAATTTAAAATTCAACATTGGTTTTAAATTATTACAATTGGTGTATAGGTAGTTTTGCATTGTCAAACGTCAAATAAAACACGACCTTAAAATTTAAATGCAATTAAATGTTGTGTATACTAGCCCTTAGGTTTTAGAAAAAAGCTATCTCAGGTAACATTTTATTCGTTAATATTTGTCTAAACTTGTCTGAAATTGTTAATTTATACGTTATAAATTGTTTGATTTATTACCGGTAAAACTACGCCATCAATACGTTAATAAAAAAAAGTTTAAGGTTTATTCAGAACTTAATATAAGGTTTTACGGCAGACTAATTTAACTAAACTTTACGTTGTGTTCAAGATACAAAATAAATAAAACGGTTTATTAATTTTGTCCTCATTGTTAAAATTGTCGTTAAAAGAAGCTCCGGCGCCTCCGCCATTTCAACAAGACGTCTTCAACAATACTTCTATTTCGATCTGTTTCGTGTACACAAATAACTCCAAAAATACAGCAACCTTCAGGATTAGAATATTTGTTTACATCCAAAAATACTTCGGTCGTTAAAAGGATGTTCCGCTAAAACATGGGATATCCTCTACCGGTAAACTCGTAAAACTCGACTAAGTATAGATACCGAACACTAGACGGCGTGGCTCTGCGATAAGGACACAAGAGAGAAACGTTCGGGTTACTGTAACACGCGACAGACCAATCAGAATTTAGAACACTTGTTGATTTGCATTTCGTCAGATCATGTTTTCTCTCAGCACATTTAGGAGGTAATAATAGTCAAAATAAACGGTTTTAGAAGAAATTATTAAAGTGCAAACTTATATTAATTAAAAGTTTTACAACACATGAAACTGATTAATGTTTGTACCAATATAATCAATATCAATATTTTTTCTAGTTGCCACTTTTTATAAACAAAACAAAAGTAGGTAATTAAAATTTTCCCATTTTTTTATTTTAGAAAGAAAATAATTTATATTACAATATTATATTAAGAAACTTACTCGTGTATTTAGATTTAGTCGATATTGATTTTGTTGGGTGTTTCCAAGACTTGTTTCTGGCCCTGTATGGATCATATTAAACGTTTCGATATTTGAGCGTTCTAAATTAGTATACAAAAGTAAATAAATTAATAAAAATTAAATCAAGCATTTATTTTTCTTTTTCAATTTAATTACAAAATTTTACGTAATAAGTGTTCAAAGTTTATGTATGAGGTATACATAGCACTTCAATTTACTAAATGAGAGCTTTAGAAAACTTAAAATTGCGTTCTAAAATACATTAACTTCAATTGATGCAACTCGTAGTTTGCCACAAATTACTAAATTTTATATAATCTAAAACTGAATTCGACTCTTTTACAATTTTCTTGATTAATTTAAATTAATTGTTGGCCTCAATTTGTTGCCGCAAGTTGCACCAACTTTATAGCCTATTAAACCTAAAATTAGATTGTATTTCGTAGTTTATACGCAAACTTACAAAAAACATCGAGTTGAGCAAGGAAGATTTAAGGCGACAACACACGTTGGCGGAGTCTTTTGTTTAGCACTTAGCCTCGCCCTTAAAAAGCTTTAAAGTAGAAGTAGATAGATATCGAGCAACGTTAAGTCTAAAAAAGTGCGCGGTGTTTCACTAAAACTGTCTTAAGGAGTCGTAAATTTCCTGGTAAGCAATGTCTTTGTCTCGATTTTCTGCAAGCAAAAATGGAGACAAAGTTATTTTAATTGTAGGAGCGTTTGTGATTGAGTTATCACTCGCCTCAGGTTAAAGTGCTATCTTTAAATGCTTCCAGTCTCGTTTGTGAGCTGTTTAATTACTGGAAACCATCAAGGAGTAAATTCAATTAGTCACTCTTGCTGATGACTAATTTCAATTTACTTATTTCTGTGAAATAAATTTTGTTAGTTACGATCAGATTTAATGCTATAATTTAATAAGTGTCTTAAAATACAAGCCGGAATTTTCTTAAATCTACAGATGTGTGCAATTATCGCAGAACCAAGTGGGGAATAAAACAATTTAAGGGTGTGCCAAAGAAGATTTTACTTTTATTTAAATACGACTCGCATTTGCAAAAATTTCATACAGTCGCAATAGTGCCTTTATTTATTCAAATAGTGCTAAAGATATTCATCGATTTAGTGGAATAGGAAACGTAAAAATAGACGGTTTCAGACTTCACCGTAAATATCTCTGCGTGTTTAAAGGTCATGACACCGTAATTACTTAACAGAAATGCAGTAGTATTAATTGGGTGATTGAATTTAATTCCCAACAATTATATACAGCCAATTCAAATTCACTCTTCAAACCGAGATTTGCACTGCATTTCAGGATTTGCATAAGGAAGAAAGTTTAATTCAGTTTAAATTCAGTATCGATCGGAGCTCTAGGAAATTAAGACTGCTAAGTCCTTTATCCAGGCAGAACTTTTTTTAATATTAAACGTATTTATAATTTAATAAATTTTATAGGGTCATAATTTTTAATACATATTTGTAAATGTCCATGTTTGGACAGATTCAAATTTACATAAAATCTTGTGCTAGCTGATATCATTTTACTTGCAAAACAGAAACAGGTCAGTCGAGATTAAAGCAATGATCTGCATGATATCTAAATTTGACCGCTCTTTTCATTTTTGTTTGAGATTCTTTCCCTTTTATAAATAAATATTACACAAGCTACATTTAAAAGAAGATATTTAAATGTTAAAAAAAATAAAGATTTGTGCCATTATTTACACTTTTTACCCAACTATCCCTCCACATCCTTTGTTCTCCACTGCAGTTCCTACCATCGACTTCTTTTTTAACTATTACTGCAGAAATTCTACATTCTCTTCGTTCCGTATTAATTATAGCTTTATCGATATTTCATCAGTCCTTACACGACACAAGTTCAACTCGCAACAAGCTCACAATTGAGACCTATTAATAATTGTGTTTCAAGTTCAGTAATTTTTGTTATAGTATCAATAAATTAGTTCCGTCTGTAGATCTAAATTAAATTCTAGCCTTCCTTGTCTGATCGACCAGAATATTGATCAAAAACTTTGATTTGATTTGGCATCATAGCGGCCAATTTAATAATCTGTAAAACGCTACGAAAGCGATTTTCTAATAACTCAATTAAAACTCAAACGCTTCTAAAAGAAAATTTAATTATCCTATCGGCCAGAGAAGTCTTAATTTTTCTTATGGAAAAGTGCGGCGACTAAATTTAGATTACAAGTTTTATGAAAAGCTTTTTTACAAACATATAAATCGTCGTGTTTTCCCCTTATTGAAAAACCTAAAGCACGTGTAAATGTCAAGTGATCCTGTTGGAATAGTAAAAGTTTAAAATTTTCACGTGGGTGATCAATGATTATAATTTATAGCTGCGTTTTTCAAGAGAAAATGTTTGCAATTTTATGTCGTTGCTCCCAGACGTTTGAATGTATGCACAACAGTTAATGAACTAATTAGCTTAGGTTGAATGCGAATGTTACATCAATTTGCCATATATTGATTTTATCTTATCTGCTGCTAATAACTTAACCTTGCAGGGAAGTAAAATCAAAAATCAGTGTAATAATCGTTAGTGAATTCACGCCCGGGAATTAAATTCTAGAAATCTTTGCAATGGTTTACTATTAGGAAGATAAATTTACTGAAAAAGCGTTTGAATGGTTTGCGGAAAAGTAGATAGAATGACGTCAAATGAGTTCCAGATAAAGTCTACGCTTTTAAATCCAATAAAAAAAATAATCATGATATTTAAGAAAAATAACAGAGATTTAAAACTTATATTACAGGAAAAGGAAGTTGTAACGTAGAAATGTGTTTATGGAGAAAACTTTAAGTTAAAATTTTATGGTTACACTGCTGACTGTGTGGTACAAGTAGTTTTCATTCAAATATCGCTGAATTTTTATTCCATAATTCAATTCTTACATTATTTTATTTTCAATTTTTCTAAACAATTTTGTCGTTTTTTCTAAGAAGTAGTTTTTTAGTGCCTATGACACGCGTGCTAGCTGTGCCACGTATAAAAAATTTCTGCATCATGCCTTGTATGCATTATAATTACATAATTTTTACAGTTTATTGTCTAAAATCTGCACCAATTTATTTGTGTGGCAACCTAATCCCAATTTTGAAATCATAATCATTGTCGAAAGAAAGAAAATCTTCCAAAACAAAAAAAACAAAAATATCTCTTTTAGTACTAAAAAAGGAAACAATAACACTTTTGATAGTGTTTTAAAAATATGTATATAAATTTGACGGAAGAAGAAGCATCTTTAGTCTCGTTAGGACTAGATAGTGATTTGATAAACATTACTAAAAATTGTTATAAGCGCAAGTTTAAACAGTCAAAAAAACTACTGTTGTTTCTAACATATTATTCTCTTTTCAAATCTTTATACAGGGTGGCCCAATGTAAACAAGCCACCTCGAATATCTCAGAAACTAAAAAGACTTTTCAAATACGCCGAAACAGGTCAATTTTGTTTCCGAGAGGGACATTCCTTGCCGTAATTTTTAAAGCACCCCCAGGTACTTTGTAACTCCACGCACCCCAACTTTAAAAATTTAAATGGCACTATCCCACTTATGGCACATCAAATGAAAGCTATTTAAACAAGCTTTTCAAAACTTTTTATGAAAATTGAATCTATTCATGAGATACAGAGTGTCCTAATAAAAACAAATCACCGTAATTTTGTTTTTAAGAGCGACATTTTTTGACGCAATTTTAAAAGTGGCCTCTACGCCACCTTACTCTAAAATGTCAAATAGCACTAACACACTAATGATTCATAAAATGAAAATACTTTTAAAATGCTTTTTGAAAGCTGTTTTCTAAAATGAAATGATTTCTATACATTCATAAAAATGTACAAAAAAACTTAAGAACTATTTCTATTTTTTAGGTACATTCCTTTTCCTTTATCACCCAATACAGAAACAAAAATAACTTTGTCACTGCTCCAATAATAATTATAACAAGATTAGTAAATTCCTAGTAATTTCTTTTAATAGTTTTTATTAGAAGTAATTGCTAATTAACCTTTTGCGTATATCTTATGAATAATTAATCACATTCAACTTTAGAAAAAAGATTTAAAGAACATTTTAAGTGAGTCGGTTTCATTTGTCTGATTCAATTTCGTTAAAAAGTTCGAAAAGCTTGTTAAAATAGCTTTCATTTAATGTGTTACAAGTGGAGTAGTGCCATTCAAAGTTTGGGTACGTGAAGGTTAGGGCGTTAGGAATGTTTTAAAAATTACGTCAAAAAATGTCCCCCTCGGAAACAAAATTGACCTGTATCGGCGTTTTTGCAAAATCAAAAGTAAAGGAAATTTAGTACTAACATCCATGTTAACAAGTAGGAATTTGAAGACTGAAAAAATACTGCTTCCCTCAAAGAAAATAAGAAAGCAAAAGTTGCTGAGAAGAAAAAGAAAACCAAACTTATTTAGACTCCACTGAAGGTTGGATTGCCTGTCAAATGTGTCAGAAATGATGACCCAATTGAAACCGGTTATTCGTGCGATATATGATAGGTAGTACATTCCCATCTTATCCCGTAGGCTACCCCATATTACCTCTTGCTAGGGACAAATGGGATATTTTTGAGATTTTGAATAATATTTTAGTTTGTTGTGTGACTTAAATCAAATATTTTTATGTGAAATGCGTTGTTAAAGTTATCAGAAAGAAAATCTTATTTTTTTCTTAAATTGGGTGTTATTTTTATTAATATAAATTCTTAGAGTCCTTGCCTTGCCCTCTGGTTCCCCTAATTTATATTAAATTAAAATATAATTTAATTTAAAACAGGTTTGTATTATAGTATTTTAAAGCAAGAGTGTCTATTTTTATACCTTATTCATTCATCTATTAAGAGAAACTGAAACCGAAAGTTAAAACTTTTTTAATGACTCCCCCTTTTAATATAATGCCATTTAAAAACCCATTAAAAGTTTATACCGCATTTACTTTAAAGTAAAACCTTAATTTCTCAAGTATACTATATGGTGATAATAGTGGTGTTTTCGACCTAAATTTCTCTAAAATGTGTGGATTCTCCAGATGGTCTCAAGTAACATAGTTGTAGCTTTTAAGTCAATACCAAGTTTGAGGTTCACACTAAAGCTCTTATGGGTTAAGTGTATAATTGGATATGCCACTCCCACTCGTTGCACGGCATTTTGCATTGATTTCGCAGCGTTACATCCAAACATTTGGCATTACCTGGCTAAGGCGAACTCGCCAAAATACTCCGTCATAGCAAACATGGCTGCCGTTTGAAGAGGACATATCGAACATTGGTTCGCACACCCTATCGACGTCTCCGTTTCAAGCCCAGCGCCATCTCCTCAACCCATTTGACAGAATGCGTGTCGCGCGAGGCACCGCATGCTGTCAATTTGTTACAAACACTCGAGACACAACACTGCAACTAAGCGGTCGGGACGACCCCTTAAGAGGCAGGGGCTGAGCTGAGGCATTGACTTAAACTAAGAGCGACTTAAGTAGGGGGCGGAGCGATTGCTGCTTTGGACGTTTCTTGGAGGTTTGTATCCTGCAGTGGACGGTTAACGCGCTCAAGAACGCGACTGGGATGTCGCCGGTTTCGGAGCCCTGCAGAAGGCAAATCGCGCACACGCAATAAGGCCCTTTCGGCTACAGTGGTGTTAATCACCTGCAGCTGGAGCGGATAGTGCACCTTGCAGGAAAGTCTCCAGATGAGGATGCACGTGGCCAAGACCGAAGCCAGAAATAAGTCAGAGAAAAATACTCCTAGTCGAAAAGAAAAGAGAAAATTTGGCTTTAAATCAAACGAATAAATAGCAGCAGGTGGAAGCCGATGGATTATCGAATTGAAAAATATGTTTTTGCTTCCGGCAGGAAAGACACATTTAAATATATTTTCTTATGTAGAGCAGAAGTAATTAAATGCAGTCTGTAAATTAAGAGCCAAAAGTCTAATTCAGAACATTTGAATTGCTGCAGAACAACATTTAATTAACTTGTTACTTATTTTAGATTCAGATTATTTGATATTCACAAACAAAAACTATGAGTGTGGTTTATAGAATATGACGTTTCAATGGTTTATTTCCATTTTCTTCAGATAGAATATAACTTGTTTAAATATTTTGACACAGCCACATGTGTGGTGGTCAACATAGGTATAGGCCTTGAATGAGTAAACTAGTGTACTCATTTAACGATATACGAAATATTAACTCATTCTTTAAAATAACTCGTGGCTATGCCACTCGTTTTTTAGACTTAAATTCGTGCTTCAAAACTAGTCTTATGAAACTTGTTTTTTAATATTCTATTGCAATTATAAATTTACAAAAGAAAAAGCTTTTTCTTTCTTATGTCCAAAGACGACTTCAAATTATCTATTTTTGAAGTGGAGGGTGTGCAAATTCAAAAAAGGTCAAAAAAGTCTAAACATTTTGAAAACAGTTAAACTTACTCGTAAGTATAGAGAAGGCAGATGAAAATTCTATAGATTCACAATAAACGTATGAAACCTGGCATCAAATTTATTTTTTAACCTAATAATATTCAAATATTTTTCTCAATAACAAATTATTGGTGATAATAGAACCTGTTACCCAAACACAATCTAACATCAAACTGTTGGAGAAAACAAATCACGACACATTTTATATTTTGACAGGAATAATAATTAAAAGCAAAAATAAATTTGAAAATAAAGATTCCCACATTTGAGGGTGACATTGCAGGCTATATGCAATTGTCTTTACAATAAAGTCCAAATCGCATTTCGTCCTATGTTAAAAAATATTAAAAGTTGCCTGGACATTCAAACTGGATTTAGTTCCATATGTTGATTCAAACAAAACCCGTTTTGTCCGTCAATTTTGAACTAAATGCAGTTTAAAAAAATTACAAAAATAAGGGCTGCCAAAAGAATTTTTACTCAAAAGAAGTCACACCACCAATCAAGTAAGAACGGTGAAGAGGACGATGAAGAATGCGCATGTACAGATGAGGAAGAGGTGCTACATCTACAAATTTGTTTATTAATAAATATAATAAACCAAAATAACGTTTTTTGACCTTTAAATAGCTTTAAGTCCTTTGACAATCAAACTGAATTATGTCCAAGACATATTTGTGTCGTTTTTTTTTTGTAAAATGCCTAAGTATTCCAGCTGTAAAATTAGTGCACAATTTGTACATATTTTTTTTACATTTATTGGCAGTGGTATAAAACATTAAAATTAGGAACAGTTTTTGCTCTCTCCTGTAAAAGTGCAAATTTGGACACACTGCTTTCTGAAAGTCTGCTCTTCTTTTGTTATTTCATTAGAATTAACTTTCCATCCAGACTTACTCTGTCTAATGTTTAGTTATTGAATTTTTTAATACAAAATTAAAAGTTAAGTTTTTGGTTGACACAAGCTCTCAAAAAATAAATCAATTTATAAATTTGCGTACATCAGATAAATAATCCAATTTCGCTCAGATGTTTTCTTTTCTCCTTGTTAGCCACCCAAGCAAATCACACTAATTACAGAAGGATAAGTAGGGTCAGCAGGAAATCCATTTAATTCCTCATCTTACACCTCAATGTGGTCGTTACTCCAAGGGATAACTCATAAGGCAACAAATGTCAGACGTTTTTATAAAAAGCATATTAAAATTTTCCTACAAATTTAATATAATATAAGAAAATATCCTTCATTAAACTTTTCTTGTACTTGTAAATAAAAAATTAGGTCACTCAAATTAATAACACGTGATTTGTGTTCCCAATTTGTTTGGTAAAACAAAATCTTTATGTAACTTGAATATCAAAATTAATGTTTTAGATACTTTAGTTCAATTAAAAAAATAGGTATTGATGTGTATTTCAAATTATCAGCAATTATAATAATTATACCAAAATTTCTTACGCCCTGTTTAAAAATGTATTAATTAACCTGATCGATACGATCGATATTGCCGCAGTTTGATTCAAACTTTTACAAATGTGACATATTAAAATGTTTCTTGTGTTTTGCTTTTGCAGCAAACAAAACTCTTGTAACTTTGAGACTTTTCAGCCTCTTGGCTTTACCGCAACTATCAGGGTTTTATTTGAGTTTTTATAGGCATTGACCTCTACTTTCAATATAGATATATTTGTAGCAAATAACTCAAAGACCTTTTTCAATAAACACAAACGAATTTACAGCTAATGATATTACGAAAAGCATAATTTTTAATAATTATGTTTACTGTATGAATAAACTTCATAGTAACAGCTTTTCAATTACTCATATATCCTTTGGGATCAATTGACTGTTCATTATGCAAAAGCTTTGTCGAAAATTCCAATTACTGTGCCGATAGCTTCAATCAACACAAAGTTTTTAATCATAATTCAGTTCAGTTCGCGAAAAACCATTGGATTATGATAAAAACCGTCTGGACTAATACATAGCACCCAAAGATTTTTCAAGAAACGATTTTCTATCTCAAACTTTTCCCAAAGCAGGTTACAGGATCGGATGAAATGATTTACAGCCCATTACGTCACATTTTAATTAAATCCGAAACTTGGGTGAAACTTTTGTATTCTAAAATTTCAGTATTATTACACCAAAGTTTATTTTGGTGCTAAGTAATTGTATCTAATCAGAAAAAATAAATTAGTTAAATACTAAGTGTACAACGCCACGCAAAACAAAAGTCTAAAAGCAAACATCTCAAGGTTATAAAACTGGAATTTTTTCGTATTACTTGTGACAGATCAAAAGCATTGTTGCTTAAATGCGATAAGAAGAATTTATTTCGACGTTGGTTTTAAAAACACGAATTTAAGTTTTCCGCATTTCTTATTTGCCTGAAAATGTAAAATAATGACACATTTAAAACTGGACTGGCATAAATATTTATGAGATTTAATTTGAAGCCTGAAACCTCTTGTTTGTATGTCACGAAACTTTACTGGTAGAAAAAGTAAGATTTAGAATCAGATTTAGGCAATGAAGTAAGAGGAAATGCAAATAATTTTCCAGTTTTGTATATTTATTGAAGAACATTGATTTACGTTATTTATCGAAATGATTGAGTTTGTGCAACAACCATTTTATAGTTTCTTGAGCGAAATATCGTGAAAAATGCATTCGAATGTCTCCCAAGAACATAATTAAATAGTGAGCATAAATTTTTAAACAGTAACATATTTCATTTTTCAGAAATACAAGCGTTTGAAATACATGTTTAAAACAATTTATCAAACAATAGAATTTGGGATAACTTAAAATAAAAAGTAATTTTGACAAATAAGAACTGTCAAGTGTTTTGAATAAACTGGTAACAACTCAATTTCAGAGCCTGTATAATTATAATTAAATATTTACTTAAAACTTGGCTTTTTACAACAGTGATGAAATACCCAGTAATAAAGCAATCTTCAACAGCAACTATCTACAATCTGGCTTATTTATTGTGAACTCTTAAAAAAAATGAAGAAATACATTGTCAAACAAAATAAACGTATACTGAGTTTCAAACATCATCGATTAAATTTGTAACTCCCAGGAATCAAATAAAAAAGATTCTTTTACTAGTCCGGTCAAATTAGTCATAAAAATAGTGGTCAAATAACAAAAATTCCGACAGAGCTAAATTTTGGTGGAGACCTTGGGTACACCATTAGAAATAAAGTGTCAAAAGTCCCCATCGATCCCATGTGTGCTAAAAAAGTTCTTCGGGGTCAAAGGTCAAAATTTGATGTTTTTTTGGATTTCTTTTGAAAACGGTAAGTTTTATCAAAAAAGTAGTCCAGACAAAAAAGATAGACCTTAAAATTATCTACAAAAAAGGTCCTTATACTTTTTTTTCTAAGAATCACCATTGCTGAGATATCGCGGTTGAAGGAGTCACTTTCTATATGATATGCACATACATAGTGCGCCAGAACTCGCGCCCCCAAAAAAAATGCTATGTAGGGTAAGGTACCAGGAACATGGAAAAAATTTAAAAAAAAATCTATTTATAAAAATTTCGAAGTTATGAGAGTTTAAATTTTATACTTTGCCTTTATTTCTTTCTGTTGGAAAAACAATTTTCCAAGTTTTTTTGCTACAGGCTATTAGAAGAGGAATCAAGGAAGCTGTGTCCTAAATTGTAACTCTGTTCAATGTTATTTATGGCTTTCATTGACAAAATTTTTGTACATTTAGTAAATAATTATAAAAAAAACATATACAAGTTCATCATTATCATTAAATAGACATAAAAAAATGTCAAATGTCAAAAAATAAATTTCAAAATTTTTTGACAGATAGAATTTTTTAAACATTTTTTCCATGTTTCTGATATCTTATCTTACTTGAAATTTTTCTTCTACTTCATTAAACTTATAAATATCTCGATTCCAATAGAATTAAATAGAATTTATTTGGTAATACATACAGGTGTCCAAAAAATCGCGCATTTCCTTGAAAGGGAGTAATTGGGTAGTCTCCAGAGTACTAAAAAAATGTTGAAAAAATTCTATCTGTCAAAAAATTTTGACATTTATTTTTTGACATTTGACATTTTTTATGACTATTTAATGATACTGATGATCTTGTATATGTTTTTTTTTATAATTATTTACTAAATGTACAAAAATTTTGTCAATGAAAGCCACAAATAACATTGAACAGAGTTACAATTTAGGACACAGCTTCCTTGATTCCTCTTCTAATATCCTGTAGCAAAAAAACTTGGAAAATTGTTTTTCCAACAGAAAGAAATAAAGGCAAAGTGTAAAATTTAAACTCTCATAACTTCGAAATTTTTATAGACAGAATTGTTTTTTAATTTTCTTCATGTTCCTGGTACCTTACCCTACATAGCATTTTTTTTGGGGGCGCGAGTTCTGGCGCACTCTGTATGTGCATATCATATAGAAAGTAACTCCTTCAACTTTTAAAATCGCGATATCTCAGTGATTCTTAGAAAAAAAAGTATAAGGACCTTTTTTGTAGATAATTTTAAGGTCTATCTTTTTTGTCTGGACTACTTTTTTGATAAAACTTACCATTTTCGAAGGAAATCCATAAAACCTCAAATTTTGACCTTTGACCCCGAATAACTTTTTTAGCACACATGGGATCGATGGGGACTTTTGACACTTTTCTAATGTTGTACCTAAGGTCTCCACCAAAATTTAGCTCTGTCGGAATTTTTGTTATTTGAAATGTCTATTTTGATCGGACTATACTTTCTAGATTAATATCTAGAGTAACTTTAAAGCTAAATTAAAGAAATTATTATGTAAATAAATTATGTAATATCGTTTAAGATTTGTGGTTTATTTAAATCATTATTAAAGAAGGATGAAGGTAATTAAACTGACTCTCATTTTTAAAGTAAATGCAACAATTAATAACAATGCAAAAAATATTTATTTATTTTTAAAGCTCAATGAGCTTGTATAATATCCGATATGCGAAAGTAAAGGTAAGCTGCTATCAAAGCAGAGATAATCCCACCGATAAATCATGAATGGAATTAGATAAAGTCAATAATATAAAAAAACACATTTGGTTTAATTTGTTGTAGATTTGTAACTATTTAATCATTGATTATTCATTAAAAAATACACATTATCCGGATTATTAGCATGTTAAAAATAAGTTCAAATATTTGATAAAATCTATTCTTTACTCTTCAATTTGCTTATCAGAATTTTCCCAGATTTATTTATTTAAGTGTATCGATTATATATCTAATTAGCTCAATAAAAATTTGTTGGTTTTTCCTTAAATAGTAATACAAGTCGTACTGTATTAACCCTGACGACAACAACATGAAAAATAAGAACGTTCCATAATTTACTATGCAATTATTATTTTTCTTTTTGATCCTCGCTGGAATAAATTCGATATTTGCTGAACCGTTACAAGAGGGTTACCTCATTTCCTCCGATAAAAATAAATATTTACAAAAAATGTATCTTGTCGATACCTTTGCCAATTAATTTCCGTAAATGTTTCTCTCTAATTAATTGCTGAATAAAATATTTTTCACCCTTGTTCGTGCAACCCACAAACTACGCATTTAGATTTCAAGAGAAACTTATAGATTATTGCAAAGTAAAGCATGTTTACCTTGGGTTCAATGTAAAAATAATAACAGTTTGAAAGCACGCATTTTCTTTCAAAGTCGTTTGTGGAAAAACAGGATTACCTAAGCCATTACTCTAAGAAAATTTTAATAAAGTTGTAAAAATGTATATTCAATTTTATTTTTGTCGATATTTCGAAACTTTGGAATTTTTATGATTGGACGCTTTTAAATCAGCAAAACGAAAAAGAAACATAAAAATTTACGGCAGTGATTGATAATAATCCTTGGTGTTAAGTTGTCAATTCCTCTAATGTCAAGTACAGTACTGTGTAAGGATCATTTTTAGATATTTCAAATCCAGTGACACAAGGCAGATAGATGTATAAGAGATGGCAAACAAAAATATCGAGTGGTTTGTAAACGATTTGGCTTTGTAAAAGCAATCATTTAAGCAGATTAATAGAATTGATAGCTTCTTTTTTATAAAATAAGATGAGAGTCTGTGGATTTAATTGGGCTATAAAAATCCGGATTAGGTATAAACGCTGGTTAATGTGGTGGAAATAAACATGTTCGGTAACAGCAGATCAGTCATAAAACGTGAGTGCATTTGGTTTGAATGTATTTGCATTTGAATTGTATGTAAATTGTTGATCTTGGACACAGTCCGAATTTATCATAACAAATGGTGTATCGAATTGTCAGAGTTTCAGACTAACAATAAATCTAAAATAAACAGAACTCAACAAATTTTTAGCTTTTTTCTCCTAATAAAGTTAAAGACATATTTCTAAATTGGCGAGAACAGAAAGCTTTCATCCCTAATAAAATTAATTAAAATCGAATCTGTGCGTCGGCTATATTTTTCAAAAAACGTAATATTCAATACTTTTCTGTTAATTAAAAAGCAACAGTGCAACAACAGTGAAGCCTATGACCATTGGAGTGTTATACGAATTAGTTAGGAATAGCAATTCCTTTTATCAAATGAAAGTAGAAAGACATGTGAACGAACGATAAAAATTTTACGATGAACAACATTGTGTCCAAAAGCGTAATAAAAGCGTATATTTCAAATGAAGGTTGCAGTGTATCAATTGCAAATATTTTAAGAAATTTAGTAGCAACGGGAGGCAAATGTTTACGAACGAAAGCACAACACCAAAATAATCAAGTGTCTTGCAAATTTCCTGCTGTGAGCTTTAAAGCTTCATACACTAATAATATCTAACCATGTTAGTTGTTAGCAGTGGGTGATTAATTACGAAAACCGCGTAAAATTAGTCAAATTATAATTAGGAACTACATCATCTCAACATCTTGTACTTATTAATTAAATTATTTATCGATTTTGTGTTGCAGGACTCATTTTTTTTAAATTAGTTTATCGATGAATACCCTTCTTTTCGCTGTAGTTTTACAAAAGCACTTATTGCTAATTAACATTTCAAAGTGAGTTGGAAAGCGCTGTTAAAAATGTCTGCTCGAAAGCTTTTTGAAATACGACATGATTCTATTTTTGTTACGTACAGTGCCACTCAAAGTCTACAAAAGTATAATATTATAAAACTGTGAACGGTACCAACCAATATTTCGTCGTATGCTGTGGCGGATCTATGCGGGGGGGCTATAGGGGCTATAACCCCAAGAACCTTGCCTTCTCTGGAAATCCTCTCAATAATTAAAAAAATTTCACAATACTTATCCAGATATCTGGAACACTGCCTGTTACTACAGCTGCGGTGGGACGCAGGTTTTCGACATTGTGATACATACTTGTTCATTGTAACACTCGTCACTGCGTGGCTCGTGTCACAAACTACTCGCATCACAATGAAAGCTTGTAACTGGTGTTTTTTATCCGATTTTTTTCTATTGAGCGCTTTTAAAATTAAAATTATTATTATATTTGACAGTTAATATGTTTGACATTTGACGTATGTGGTATCCAAATTACTTAAAAATACCCCAAATTGCATTAGTTTCGATGAAATACGTTGTTCTACAACAATTTCTCATTTGAGACAGTACCTATATGGAGCGTGATGACAAAAGTATTGCATTATATGTTCCCAAAAAAAACAGAGTCACAAAGTTGCATTTTGTGCAATTGTTTTCAGTTACACAATATGCTCATTGTGACACCGAAATAGAAAAAAGGTGTTTTCTAGATCTGCCACTCATTGAAAAAACAGTAACAATGTTTAAATAAAAATAATAGGGGCATAAAGCAGAAGCGATGCTTGAGAAACCAACTTTATTTATTTCACATTTATTACATACTTGTTTTCCAGCACGTAGTAGTGAAGCATTGCATATTTAAAGAGTCACCACATTATTTACATGCATGAATGTATATCCAATTTTTTGCATACAAAAGGAACTCGTACAAAGCTTTCCGTATCTGAAGCGAACAACTCATTGCCTCGAATAAAAAGCACACCACGTATTGGGGTAATATGAGGGATGATTAATTGATTGGTGATCAGATACGACGTCAAAATGCTCGGGAAATGGCTGCTAAATGTGTGAAATAAAGAAAATTTTAATGGTACCATAACAAAAAACAATATGCTTTGTATGAAAGTCTTATATTTTGATTGAATTTATTTTGATTTTTGAGATAATTTACGACTCACAAATCAAAGAGAAATAGAGAAATACTCGATTACGAGTGGGAGGTATACCGGTGGATAAACCTAAGATTACGGTTTGAAAATAGCTCTGGAAAGAGTGTTTGAATACGTCCACAACTTACACAACATTTTGTAATTCATTTATGAATACTAGATATAAATTATTTTTTCAATTACAAAACAAATCCAAATGCAATTAAGATTTTAGAATTTTAAAGTACAATACAGAAACTTTTTATAGCTGCTCCAGAAATCCAACTTATGTCAATCTAACACAACTTTTGCTCTGACCACGACTTTGTATCTATGTGCTTTTGACAAATCTATAAAGAAGTAAAAACTTTTCTGCAAAATTCACATTTATGAAAAAAAACATGACAGTATTGACGAAAATTACTTGTGGCTGGTGTAAAAACTTTTTTGTTTGTCACACATAAATCACCGAACAATTTTTAATCTTTCCCGACACACGTAAGTTTTATCGTGAAACTTTTATTACAAGTTCTATAGTGATCATTTGGGAACGAAAATCTTATGGATATAATTTGAATTTTGATCGTTGCTTAAATAATTTTAAACTTGCATGTGATTTATCGCAGAAAATTCTTTTAATATTCAGCGGATGTAAAAGGTTCAGATTTATGCAGCGATGTGTGCTCAAGAGATTATTCATTAAAAATCAGTTTACTTGCCAGATTACAAAATAGTAGATCCAATATTGGAAAATAGTAACGAACAATAAAAAATAATAACCAGAACAAGATTTTGTATTTTTTTGTCAAAATAAGTGTTTCTCTTCATGATTTTATCAAATTGTAATTTAGAATGCTTCAACTTGAAATTTAATAATGTTCAGTTTTCCTTCCTTTGTTTTTAAGTATGTTATTATTGTTTATTCATTTATAAATGAAGTATTTTGCCACACCGTCAAAAAGAATGTAGTTTAGTGTTACGATTTCATTTTAAAAAATAAGGTAACACGATGTAGTCTCTTCCACGTGTTGTTTACAAAATTTTATTTTTATTTAGAGAAAACTATTAAAAAATGAATTAAGGAACCACGTCTTAAATAGACTTTTTAGCAAAAAGACATCTTAAATCATTAATGTTGTATTTAATGCTTTTAAAATACTACCAAATACTACCCTTCACATACCTACTCTCTTTTTTCAGCTTTAGTTTAAAAACACTTTAAGACAATTTCTTCTGCCCAAAGAAATGTTACAAAATGTCGATAAATAGAGTGAATTGAATAAGTCGCAGACACAGCACCGGGTGCTTAAAGATTTTATTGCAAAAAATATAAAGCTACTATGGAATAAAATAAGAAAAAAGCTTTTCACTTTTAACTGAAATTGATGTAAAGAGTTTTAATAGCTGGTTGTCCAATGTTTTAAGATTTTCGAATAAATTCCTAAACGTTTAATTTATTATTTGATAAAGCAAAGCAGTCGCTTGACTTTTACACCATGTTTGATAAAAGAAACTAAAAATGTATGAGATGTGAACGAAAAGGAAAACCGTTGAAGCAAGCCGGACATACCAATGATCTAAAAACTGAAAATAAAGGCAGACAATGACGAGCATTTGGACGGCAAAGAGCGTTGAACGGGAGTGCATGTTGTTGGGCAACACACGTGGATAGGACCGTGGGGGTGTTTGGGGGTGAAGAAGCGGCGGTGGTGCGGTGGTGGCTGACTGGCGGTACACCAAAGACACTGAAAGCTGGGTTGGCTGTGGCCCAAGGCAGCGGTACCTGCGGCGAAGGCGGCGATGTCTGCGCGGCTGGTAGAGACTGTTGGCCTCAGCTTCGAGGGTAACGCGAGCTCTGGGCATATCTGCCGGGCCTCCCATCGGCCCGAGTGCCCGCCGCACACTGACATGGGCGCTTTCCGACGGCCCTGCCGCCACCACCGCCACCGCCTTCGCCCATCGATCGCCGCCGAAGGCCCCCTAACCTACCGTACGATGTTGAGCTCTGCGGACGATCGCGACGACCCCCTTATGGTCGCGGAATAACGACGAATATTGCTCTATTTTCGGAAGGACACGCTTCATTACCGGTGGGACCGACGACCGCCATTTCGTATATAATGACTCGCATTTACACCGATCTGCGCCAAATGGACGATAACGCCTTCGCGAAATCACCGACACGACAAAGCACAGATAATTACACGTTTACAACTTTTAGTTACAATACTTTGCTGTACAAAACTTTTAGACGAAACCTTAACAACTAGTACCAATGACAAAGAGCGGGCAGTAAATCCGAGATAAATTAAAAAAAAATTAAAACTGAAAATTGTTACCAAGCACAAAAAATGCGAGTTAAAGTCATCTTTTAACTTTACATTTAATTAAACATTACTTGGGTTTAGGTATATTTTTTTGCCAATTACTTAAAATTAATTTTGTTTCAAACTTTCATCAGATTCCTGCGAACAAATAAAGCGAAATTTAATTATCGAATGCAAAACTCATTGTGTAAGAACCGGTGGAAATGTAAAACAAATGGCAACATTGATGAAGAAATGGGTCTGCGCCGAAGAAACTACCGGTAATTAGTAAACATAAGATGGTGGTGATTTAATTTTCGAGCTATTTGTACGCGAAACACAGGGAAAAGCGAGATTTACTTCGAGTTGTATTATCCTGTTGTTAATCTTAAAGTGGACTTCCAAAAATCCCTCCTTTATCCTAATAATGTGGTGAGATTGAGTGTGTGACAATGCCTACAGAAAGAAAAAAACTGACGCACTGCGGCTCGAAATTATCGTGGATATAATTGACACAGAAAAATATAGCACTACATAACAAAACTAATAAAGTTTCTAATTGAGTTACCAACTTTCATACCCAGTAGAATAACTTTTTAATAAATTACAGATATTAAATCTCGAGGTGAAATATCAAAAGCGTTTCTGTATTTATAATTAAGTTTAGAAATTATAAACTGGTACGTACATATTTCGATATTAAAACTTTTACATTTAATATTGAACAAAGTCGTTCATAACTTCATGCTTAGAGACTCAAGTATAATGAGTAGATAGATAGTAGTATAAGAGACCGAAGTATAATGCCTGACCACAATGAAGTTCTAAGTCATTGAAACGTAAAATGCCTTACTAAATTAGGATCCTAGATCCTTTATGTTAAGCTATAAAAAAGTGTGATTTCTAAAATTAAAAACTAGAAACTGCAATATAAAATTTAGAATTGAAGTGATTTATAAATTGTTTTTGAAATAGTGCACTTCAAAAATGACATGTTGCAAAAGCGTAAATCGCGTCGTGTTCCTGCGATTTTCCAGCTGGAAAAACGGGTCTACTTACTCATATAAATCCTACTCGAATTAAATGAAGTTGAGTTCTCTTATTACACGAGGTTGACAAATAGCAACTTTACCAGCTATACGCAGAATAAAAATTATCTCTCTCCTACTGTGAGAGCAGAGATGAAATGTTTAAATTATTGCGTGACACTTTAATAAAATTAAAAATTTAAACTTTGTAATTCCAACAGTAACAAAATCGATTAAAAGTTTTTTTTTTGTTAAATTAAAATGTGCAAAATTGGAAATTGTTTCGATGATAATAATTATGTAAAATTACAAAACTAGCAATTTAGAACAAACAGAGCGAATTTGATGTTGACAAGACTATGAAACAATACAATTACTGTTATCTAGATAAACAAGTCTGAGGAGGTACACCCACGTAAGCGACTTTTCAAA
>NW_025401069.1:2465450-2513719 GCF_015345945.1 Tribolium madens
AACCTAATCTAAATATATATATATATTATATTATAGAAAAGAAGATTTTTTATTTTCACAGCGTTTGGAAATTTATGATAAATTACCTAAACACCACTTTTGCTACTTTATTTAGTATTCTAAGGGTGCTTCCCATATATATCGCCAATAATTTACTTTCAGGTTAAATTGAGCATAACGAAAATCCAGACCTGCTGTTTTAACTTTTCTGCATTTTAAACAGTTTAATTTTTTCCAAATATTCGTAGCAATTATTTAAAATACAGTGTTATTATGTAATATGTTTTTGTGACAACTGCATTCCTGAAAACCAATTAAATTATAATTCAAGCAACAGGAGTAAGAAATTGAAATATTTAACCAAAGTAATAAATTTCTCGAGATAGAACGACTCAAGCGTTATTATCCATTATTTTCCATTTATAATTTTTAAATGAGTTTGGAGAAGTATTAAAATTTCAATCAAATACATTTGTTATTGTTCTACTTTTTGTGTTAACAAGACAAATAGGCTCAAGCAATGAAGAGCGTATGGAGGAGTTTCAAAATACATAAATCCACCCTTCCAATTCTATCTACAAGTCGAAGACGAAGGCCTGCAAGCAATATTACCGTTTCCTTCCCACACTATGGTCGTAAATCACCGAATATGCTGAATTCGAGTCGGCACCGAAGCCTTTTAACCAGCCAAATATGTAATATTTGGTAAGGCATCAAGGAACACTCCGAGGACGAAAACACTTTTTTATTAGTGTGCCGCAATTTCAAATATAAAATATTCGATACCGCAAGAAGTTTCTAATTATAATAAAATAGCTTCGAAGACGCCGACGCGATTTTAATCAAATATTTGAAATTGCTAAAAGCAAATAAATAATACTCTTGGTTAGAAGCAACTGACAGTCGCAGATAATTTTCACTAACATTACGTTAATTATTTATTTTCCTTTCACGTGAGTTATTTTAGTTTAGGATCGGAGTTTGGATGGTAAACAGTAGACGTTTCACTTAGAGCTTGAATATTAAACGAAATTAAAAATTAATGGCGTCATTTGGATAAATTATTTGGAAGATGCGTTATGGAGAGCTACGATAGAATTCCCATAATAGACATAAGTCGGAGTTTATGGACTCTAAGCCTGTCATTATACCAGATGTATTATGTAGAATGTAATAGCATAATTGTTTACTTAGCCAATAAAGAGTACAATAAAAATTACTATAAAATAAAACGTTTTCATTTCAATCCAAAAAGTTTTCTACATAAATAAAACACTTTCTTCGTAAAATTTTCCATAAAAATATAATGCGTATAAAAATCTTGTTCTGTAGATTCCGTGGAATAAATTATTTCTTTCAAAATTTTGTTCCACAAAATATCAAATATAATTAATATTAGGTAGACATATTTATAAAACAAGCCTGTTTACAGTAATTGCGTAATTACATATTTTCAATTTAAATTCATTTCGAAGATCCAAAATTATTCCATGAAAGTATTTTTATTTTACTCTGATTTCGTTAAACAGAAAAAAAATTCATATTATAGTCTATCAACTGTAAGAAGATGAATGCTCCGCAAACTATTAGAAAATCAATCGTATTAGAAAAAAAAAATACACTACACAATATTTTTTCCGTAATTTTATGTATTACATTTAGATTTGTAACATAACAGTGTATGTAAAAATTAAGACACCTTGAAATTTTTATTTTTACTTTTTTAATATTTTCTCATTTCAATGTTATTTATTGAAGTTTTTTGAGCTTTGTTAGCCTGAATGATAAAATAATTTGCAAAAATATTAACAAACAATTGTTTTAAATATATCTACATACTTTTTAATATGCGTACCTATACAGGGTGACTCACGAGGAATAATGAGCCTGACCAAATTTTCGATGCAACCAACATTACAGTTGTCGCAAAATAACTTGCGAAGAGTAATGGTGGTTGCATCGAGAATTTGCTCAGGCTCATTATTCCTCGTGTATATAAAAAACATTTAAAAAGTGTATTTAAATGTAATCAAAATGCTTAGAGTGACTGTATTTGTATTGCTCAAAGTTTTGTTGTGCTCTATAGAAATTGTGAGTGGTATTATTATTTTTTATCATTGCAAAATTAATGCATCAAAATTTGTTAAAAAAAAATTGTATAAATCCTTTGCCTAATTTTTTCCTTCATTTTTTCTAATAAATGATATTTTCTTGCGTGTCTACTCTGATTGAACTGATTTTGAAATTCTTAGTTTATAATAACACATTGGGTGGAAATACAAGTATTTTATACTTTCCTTCTTTTAATCAGAAGTATCACATTTTATCTTTCACTGAATCGTTCAAGATAAAAATTTTCATACAAAATCCTTTCAAAATCGCCCACGTTCTTCATAAAACCGGCGCTTCTGTGTGGCTAACCCCTTGTAAAGAATGGCATGACAAGAGTTTGAATCAACACAAGTTGGATGAAAACGATGGAAAGCATTCGAATATAGTGGAGGTCCTCCGACATCGATTACCTCTGACAACGCCGATAAGGTCAACAAGGTGCTGCTTGCCGTAGGATTGCGATTGATGTTATCTCAGCAAATTGAAGCCTGCTATCCAATCAAAACCAAAAGGACAATCAACCCTACCACTCATACCAAATAACATCTAACCCTGCGAATTAAATAATGAATTAAATAATTAAATCAAATTAAAAGCAAAAGTACATGAAAAAATGCACTCGTAGATACTTGTTTTAGATTAACTATTTATTTCCATATTATTAAAATGTTGGCTAGTTATGCGACTAATCTATTTATGAGCATAAAAATTAAACGTCACGAACGTAAATAAAGTGGTGCAATACGAGTGTACTTTGCATTTTTGTTAAAAAAATAAACACGAAACCGGACATAAATGTTGGGCTAAATCCAACCAGTATCAGGTTATTACACTCGTGATAATTGCATCAAATTTATTTGATTTTGTAAAATGTCTGTTTTAATACAAGTATCACGCACGCAAATTATTCAGTGGTCGCTTTCAACTATCAAAATTAAATCTCAGTGCACCGCATTAGTTTTAATATACTCGTAATATTCCTGGTGAAACTTTTAATACAAGTGGAGTCTGTCGTCCAGTAAATAAATAATATTGAAGTCGAAAGCTTGAAAGAATTTGTCGTGCCAGCCGCCAGATTAAATCCTTCAAGTGAAAAATAAGCGCATCTGCTACATTTGAAAATAAATGTTTGCGATTCCTAGTAAAACCGAAAATGTTTATTGAAATCAAAAATGCATATTCATATAAGTGAATTTCACTGAAATTTTAACTGTCGACGCATCAGAATCGGCACGTGTAGTGCTCGATGCAACTGGATTAAATGGAATTTCCGATGTTTTTAATTACATTTTTATTATGTTTGATGTGTTTTAATTTGTCACGTTGATTTCAAAATTTACATTTATTTTTCATTCAAGTTCTCTCACGTTTTTTTAAATATCTTTGAGATGTACTTATTTATAAAATGAATCCAGTGTATGTGCTAATTTTAAATCTGAAGAATACTTAAATTAAGACATTAAATATACTTAGTCTGAGAACATGTTAGGCAAATTTCAAAATTGCTACAAATTTCTGATAGATACTTGTCGGCTTTAGATTTGAGCTAAAAAATATTTACTATTTATAATTCAGCTTTTTGCACCAACAGTAAGTATTTTAATTTTAATTGAGCTGCGATAAAAAACAATTAAAACTTAAACTAATAGTCTATAATTATAACTTCCTTTGCCCAGACCAAACCGAAACAAATTTTTGCTGTGAATGTCCTTCACAAATAGTTTTAAGTGTACTTGTTGGCAAATGTTTCGTTATAACTCCTAACAATGTCCTCAAAAAACTGTGTACAACTTAAAAATCACAACATTTTTTTCTTTTTTTAGCGTTGATAGGATTTCGACAAATTGCAATTTGTGTTTATACATACAAAAACTCCAAATCTAGTACTTTTGTACAAAAATGAACTCTATTTTGATAACTCATTTGCCGGTTTGGACAAGTTCCAAAAATGTACTCCACTTGTAGTTCGCTTTGTTAAGAAAAATTAAAAAATAACAAAAGTTTGTGAAACTATCTCTAGAGCCACTAATACGGTATAAAGTTTGCAAATTAGATTAATTGCTTTGAAGCGGTGCTTAATGTATTCCTAAACTAAGTTTGGTAATGCGAAATTCTAAAATTATTGGGTAATTACTAAAAACAATACACATTCTTTTAAAAATAATCACGTTTTGTTAAAAATTTATTTATTTATTTCAAAAGAGAAAGTAAACAATGTTAGATAATTTTGTAGCACCAGTCTCCATTTACTTGAAATAAAATTACTTGAAAAATAAACGCTTTTGTTGAAAATTACCTCAACGAAAACAATAAAAGTAGAAATGGAAATAAATGTAACAACACAAACTTCGCCAACTTTTGCATTTAACCGACAAAGATTACATAAAACAATAATATGGTCCACAAAATGGCACGGTAAGGTATTTACCTTTCCTACCTTCTTCTCTGAATCGAAGGTGGTGGAAGTCCTACGTCCGCCTTTTGAGACCTATGATGCGCGGTACTAATATAGGCCATGACATTCTGAGAGACAATTACAAACAATTTTCGACGATCACAAACATCACAAACACTCTCACAAACACCCCGGGAAAGCTCAAATCCGCTCCATCGTTTGATGGTCAATCAGTGGCAAAGTGGTTAAAGCTAGAGAGCTCTTGATTATGGTGAATCGTGTGATTCTGGACTAAAATTAGATCAAGTCGCGTCGCCTAACTCCAAACGATCCACTAGCCGCAACTAATAATAACATACTCACACTTAAAGCTATTGTTCCCATTAAAAGCTACTGTTTTATTTACAAGACAGCGAGCTTTCAAAAATTCAAATTTTGTGCTTTAAATTTTCGAAAGCCCGCCACTGCTGGACTCGGGTGTATTTTGCTTGAAACTCAGTAAACTCGGCTCTCTGTTGGTAATTTTGTGAGCTTTATCTTACGCCAGCTTTTGTGCAGGAAAATTCCTGCAAAGCTCGACACTCGGTTTGTATGTTGGATACTAAGTCAGAGGCGACATCTGTCAAGCGTTGGCTCAACTACATATTTTTCACGTGAAGGATTCCTGAGCTGGCAATTCCTTGTATGAATAATTGTAATAATTGATTATGCAAAGCGCTGCTTTTATTAAAACCGGTGTCAAAAATTCAACTTACAGGTAATTATTATTCTTGTAAGCGGTATTGACAGGACTTACCTAAAACAAAATAAAATTAATTAGAATTACAATGTAAACAATAAAAGAAAAATAAGAATAAAGGACAACTCTAGATTTTCTGGGCTTATATAAATTATTCACAACTTTGGTTACAGAAGAGTAAATAAACTTTAACACCTTTTCGTGTTTCTTTTCATTATTTATACCAACAATAAAACTGGAAGGTAGTATATTTTTATTTTCGAGTTTGCGCTGTTCCTTTTAAATTATTTCTTATTCTTGTTATATTACACCAAACTCTTTTTTGCAAATTATCAAATGTTATCCATGTAGTGACAACGCAAATTAGTGTATTAGTGCATTTACGATATATCGGCGTTAAAATTGCTTTAAATAGGAAGCAAATCCGGTTTAATATCCTGTTCGAATTTCATGCAATGAAAATGAATATAACGCAACGTTTAACTGATTTTCAATTAGTCATTTATAATCGCCTCAAAAAACTGAATACTTTATTACTTTGCCACTTACTTACTTGCTTACTTTAAAAACATAAAACTACACTTTTTAATATTATGTTGTGAGCTTTTTTCAGGAAAAACTCTTAACAACATAAAGCGTCAAAATCCTAAAACCTTAAATACATTGTACCAAAATTATTATCCTTTACGATATATTTTTCAAGAGATCTTGATTCAGACCCTCTAAAAACTGGCGCTCTTTCTCGGTATAATGTGTTTGCCTTGCCATCAAGCCATTATCTCTTAAAGACAGCTCCACTTGTTTTGTGTACATCTCTCTCAAATTTTTCGGGCGTTTTTCCATTCAAAATAATAAAAAAGCAGCCTTTGTTAGCGTAAAATATTCGTATTCTAATAGAGCTAATAAATGATTTAAATAAGAAACTTTGATATTTAGTAAAGTCGTTGTTAATAATATGTAGCTATTACACTAAAGAGAATGCTCGATCATAACCCGACTTTGAAGCTTCTGCCCTAGTCCTCCAAATTAGAATTGAAGACGCCTAAATTATCAGCCACTAAATGCTTTAATGAGCTTTAAGATAGGAGACTTTACGTTTTTATAAATCAGAGTCTTGGTCTAAATTCTTCTTTTAGTTTTATTTTTGGTGTCACCATAGACAGGTGCAAGCCTCGAACGACAGGACTTAGAAAGTCGTATTTCCTGCAAGATCAAATTTAAGCAAAAAGGCAAAGCCAGAATTTCAGTCTAAGCATGAAATTTCGAGAAAAAAGTCCAATAAAATGACTCGCACATTTTTTAGAGACAAAAAATTTACAGTTTGCTTGTTTTTTTATAATGAAGTTATAATCCTTTAAATTTGTTTCGACAAATTACACTTTTCAGAAAAAAAGCTACACAATTATTAAATTAGAAAAAATCTAATTTGTTATTTTTATTGATATCAGCCTTTTCTCGGATTAAAAAAAATCAAATCCAATCGAAGCTCAACTTTAATGACTTGATTTTTTCGATAATGATTGAGAAAAATCGAAACAAACAGCTCCCACGTTGTTGGTTTTTGGGAATCAAGTTTTTAATTGGGGCAAATATATTTCCTTTTGATAAGAATGAAATTTATTGAAGTAAAGTGTTGGAAAATCAATGAACGGATTGTGAGAAAACGAGAGAAACTGTCAAGGAAATGTTTATTGGGAGAGAGAATTTGTTTGGGTTAATTTTCGGAAGTTTGTCCGGTGAATGTGCTGCGGTTTGTGGGAAATTTGTTTTGTTAAACCGCCAAATTTGGCGGTCAATTTCTTATAACAAACTGTTCCAAACGTTTAATTTCACTATGTACTTTGCAAACGAAGTGTAAATTAAATTTTGTGCTTAACATAGGATATAAAATTTTCCAGATATTTATGTCTGGTATAAAAAGACACTCAATTTTCAATTTTACAGGTGAATAAATTCATTTATCGCAAACTCGTAGACAGAATAAAATTCTTATTTTTTAAACTAACAAAAACGCCAAACCTTCCCTTTTTTGTAGTCTTTATCTGTAACATTTGGGGAACAATTCCTTCAAGGAAACTATGGTGTCCATAACTGTCTACCCTGGATGTTCGCCATTAATCACCCCATGAATGTGTATTATTCTAGCTTAAAGCTAGAAATTAATTGTGTGTCGTCTGCATAATGTCGAATTAGAGCTGTTTGGCTGAATTTGTCGTGTTGTTCCAGAAAGTCTGCATTAGTACAACTCTGCAACTTTATCATTTACGTGAAAAAACATTTTTACTAAATCACACTTCACTAATCAATTTCATAACGTCCAGCATTTGCATTATTAAATCAAGCATTACATTACATCTTCCGTTATTTGTCATTTAAATTCATTACACAGGTTCTAATAATAATTCATACAGTGCACAATTTAAACCCATGTTAATTTCTAAAACAAACACTGAAGTGGCAGGCAATCGTCGAGTTGTGACAAACGGTTTAGTTTCTGCACTTGCTACCAAGCATCTATTTATTTTCCCTTCGCTTTGAAATCTCAGCCCCAGCATCATTAATAAATATCAAGGTGGTGCACCCTTAGGAAATCTCAGAGTCATTTCTTTCTCTTTAAATAATGCCTTCACATTCGTTTCACTCCATCAGCGTGTCAAAGGACGCACCCAAAACCATCTGAAATTATCAGTTTATTCAACACTAAAAAACATATATTTTTGATGTTCTAAACCAATAGCATTATTAGGAAACTGTTACGTTTGATTTAGAGGCAACACGTTGTTAAATAAACTACATGTTTTAGATAATCTTTGGCCGCAATACACATCAGGTTTATTTAAACAATCGAAAATTTTAAAATTATATTAAATGATGTTATTGCATTTTCAGAAAAGTGGATAAAACGTTATTAAAACAAGTTTGAAAAAAAACTTTTCTTGAGTTTTCAAAGATGCCACTTGTATCTTAATTTCTTATTTGTTTTATTTTGTAAATTTCCTCTAAAGTAAATTGAAAATCGTAAATGTAAAGCAGGTATATAGAATATTCGGAGAATTGAATGACACCGAGATCACCGCAAAATTCCTAATAGTTTAGAAGTTACAGTCGAGTGAAAATGGTCGCTATTTTTGCTTTTACTAGCCATTATTTCAAAAACTAATTGTCACAGAACAATGATCTTTCTGTATAAGATAGAAAATTAATTAATAATAAATTTAAAAAATAATTGTTTTCTTAAGAGGGCTAGTTTTGGAGTTATTAGCAGATATACTAAAAATTGACAAAAATTTATCAATAATCGAAAACTTGAAAACGAGTCCAAATGTACTTCTAGTAGTTCAAAAAACTCAAAAGTGCATAAAAGATAAAAACGCGAAAAATAAATTCTTGGAAATCTTTTTGTATGAATGAATAAATATATTGGATAGAGTAGAGATATTGGCCGGAGGCGTGGTGTGTTCGAACTTATTCTCTCAAGACAGTAATTTTTCAAATACTACAATTCAACTAATAAGAACTTTACAACACAAATATAATACAAGTAGTAACAAAAAGTAAGTAAAATGAAATAATACAAAATGGTCCAGAATGATTGTCTCTTTTGGCAATCATGACTCTAATTCTTAATGGATACCATTGGAGTACACTTTTGATTAACAATAATTCAACAATGTTGAAGTACTCGTACGTTAAGTATTTGTCACGCAAAACCGTATCCGGTTGCAATGTTGCAAATTGCTAGCAAAACTTTTTTCAAATCTGTTACCAACGGAAAAAAATCTTTCTGAATTACTACTACTAACAAAAGTTAAGTGCGACAACATAGAATCTATAATTAAAATAAAGAACGGAATAAAAAATAGTTATTTGAACAACTAGTTTTAAAAGTCATACTTTTTTTCACGAATTTGCAGTTGATTAACGAGGGCTCTGCTCGAGTTAATCAAGCAAATGAGTAAAAAAAAGTACATACTTTCAAAACGAGTACAAAGAACCCCAAAGACAAAAAAGATATCAATTTGATAAATCAAATCGTAATGTATCGCGAGCTCTTTGTAACGAACTCTATAGAAACTATAGAAATAACTATAAAAATATAACTATAGAAATCGTTTAAAAATGTATAACTTTCTTTTCTATATGATTAATCGTGATGAAAATTTAACTTTCATAATAATCACTATGAAAAAAAAATTGTTTCATCATTAATTTATTGGTGGTAACGTTCTCAAAAATCGTAAAATTTAAAACTTTGACCTTACCTAGATTATGAAAAACGTCCCAAACTATAACTCTATAATTTTTAAAGATATAACAAAATTTCTTAGGACAGAGTTGCACAGTTTATTGTTGTCTATTTTTTGGCAAAGATACACAATCAATGTTGCTTCCTGTTTCACCGGAAATGACATCAGTTTCAGTTTTTTAAATGGAACACAATGTATATTTTATTATTTTTGGATTCCGCGTTAAATTGTCTTTCAGTAGGCTTACTACAATTGTATTAATTATCACTAACTTTTACTTTTAGGCAATTTTAAAATTAAATTAAATAAAGAAGGCTGTGGAAAGGATAAAACATTTTTATTTATTCTGTCTAAGACAAGCAAATGAGTGATAACAAAAAATTGTTTACCTTTGATCAAAAAAGTTTTGTAATACCATTAAAAATAATGAAATTATGGCTTGGGGCGTTTTTTTATAATCCAGCCTGTATATTTATTTTTTAAATTTGTGTAAGGTGGTATCTCCGGTGATAGTCAAAGAGTTTACCCACAACCAACAGCGATTTTCGATCGAAGAGTCGCCTTCATGCAACTTTTCACCAGAAAACATGGTTGAAACTTGGGCAAACCATTTGAATTGTAAATTGTGGACTATCTGACCAAACGTGATCAAAACCCTTTCTTGTACAGTCTACTTTCAATAAACTGGCCTTTTATTCCACATTAACCCGCATGTTCGAATCTGTTATGTGGGTTAACAAAACGATAATTAAAATTTATACTTTGATTAATATTTCCGCAGTACTGTAAACGCAAATTCGCTGCAATTATTCGGTGATTTGTTTCGGCACGGTTTGTCTTCATTACTCATTCATTCGACCAGACTTTGAAGTGATTCTACCCGTTAATTTAAATTCACAACAAAACTTTAATGTGCTTTGAGTAAAAATTCCGACATAGCTTCAATTTCGTGGTCAGTGCGCATATATTGTAATCTGTATCCACCTTTCCGTTCGATTTTACGTGACTTCGAAACACCACTGCTCACATTAGAGCTTTCCTCCCTTGCGTCTTAAAGCAGATTAAGCTCCCTTCTATGCGCCACCGCTCGCTAATAAACAAATTTGCAAATTTACGCAGCCCTTCGTTTCCTTAAATCCGTCTTTGTGCGTACACAAATTTCAAGAAAACTTCATTACATTACGAAAAAGAATTTTTGTTTAAGAAAATTTGTCGGAATTGAAACATTATTTATCAGTGTACACATCTTTAAGAACTCACGTATAAAATATCGTCAAGTTTATCCCTCCAAAAGTTGTATTGTTGATAATAAATTTGTCAGATTTGCGTTACTACACCAGTTACTACAGTCAGTGTAAATTAATTTCAGTTATTGCAATCTTGTTAAAAACTAATTTGAACTAACAATTTTTAAAATTAAATTTATGGTGTTTTTATGACCACAATTCATCATACGTTAAGCCGCTGCCATGACAGATACAATCCCAGCATTGGATTCAATTTAAAAGAATTCTGCAAGTCATGTGGACAATTATTATTTTTGAAATGACAAGTAGAGAGGGTAATTAATGGTTTTTAATTAAATTTTAAAAAATTAAAGATTGATTTTGAAGAACTGAGAACAAAAAAAGTAAATGTGAAGTTTTTATATATTGTCGGAATTAAAATCGTTAGCGTAAAACGACTAGAACATTCGATAGACACGAATTGAGTATACAGTTGTAAATTATTTTGATGCAGGCTTCACCATCCACTTAATGGAAACTCCAAGAAGATGAATGGTGTAGCAATTACATCTGATACTGTTAAGGGTTATAGCAGCGAATGCTCAAACACTATTCCACATGAAATATTACAAACGATGCAGTAGTAGTTCTTTTTACACCTTAAATTAGATTATTTTTTATTTTGCACTGTAAAAAAACCTTAGCAAAATTATCCTTTGGAAACCCCTAGATATTACAGTAGTGACGTGTAGAAACGGAAAAAATCCAGTCTTGGGCGGAAATGAATTGGAAAAGCCTTTTCCTTGACTTGACGCAGACACGTAATATCTTTCCCAATACATATCATCGAAGAACTTCTAGCAACAATTTCAAATATAAACACAAATTTCATTGGTTTCACTGCTGTCACATTGTATCGAAAAAACGATTGACGTACAACACTTTGCAGAACCGGATATCCATCAGGATAACCTATCCCCATTCATTATAGCTTGTCACATAAAAGCTTCATAACAAAACGTTGCATTAAAATTTCCAAAACACGCAATGTCCTCTAATTAGAGAACAATATCGGTTAAACAGAAGCGTGGTTAAGGTGGTGCAAAAATAGCAAGTTCTTCTGCAGTTACATCGAAAACCAGTTTTGATCGAGTTGTGTCGTTAGTGATCTGAATAGAAGATGAAATTTTACCGCCAGTTATAACAGGAAATTAAACCGTGCACACTGACGGAAGTGTGCTCAATTCGGTTATTATGGTCTTGGATTTTCAGATATCCAAGTCGTTTTCTTAAAGTTTTATAAGGAAATTAATAAAATGATAAAAGCCGAGTTGTGCCTTCCACATTAAAGTTCAAGGAAAATTTTCAAATGATTTTATCTTGTTTTACACAAATTAAAGAAAATGTAATGGCAAAGACTGATGATAAATAAGAAGTGTAGCTTCAAAAATTTAACTTTGTAATTAATTTTTAGACTTAGTTTTAGTAAAGTTTTTTGATCAACTTATAAATAAAACAGCTAACCTTTGTCGTCACAATAAAACGTGGAGTCTTCCACTCATCTTCTTGTAAAATGTAAATCTGTAACACATGTTTGTAATGTGCGGGATAAAAAGAAAATAAATTACTGTTATTCCCATTGCTTCTCCGACAAAACTCACAGGAAATATACAGTCATAAAAGTTATGTAAAAACTGCAATAGGTATGATTTAAATCGCTTCATTCGTTGCAAAAGTGATAAAATTCACCTTACTTAGTCATAAAATACGAATATTGCACACATGCTGAATAATCAATACGACTAACGTGCAGTATTTTAAATGAGTAACAATATGGCTCAAACATTCGTACATTCCAAAAATCTTGACGTGAATTAGGTACAAGTGTTTTTCATGAAAAGTTCAGCAATGTGATAGTTGTCGCAACCTCTTCAAAAAGCTCTCGTGCTTACTAAATTCTAAAAAATAACAATTATGCCATAACAACTGAGCTTTCATTGTTTGGAACGTAAAATTATTTAAAAAGAGAAACTTTAAAGAATTTATGATATAAAGATTTTAGTAGGTATTGTTAGTCGCTTAATTATTTTAGCTAATTTTAAATCATAGTGATGGAAGTGAAAATGGCCGATGTCAATTTACTGATAACGGGAGCATTAATATATGCCAAGTCACATTATGGCACATTGCCAAACATTATTTGGTGATCAACTGATCAGATTTGGGAGGAATAATCTGGAATGGTCTTCTTGATACTATACAAAATTCAAGAGGATTAACGATTTATATACCATCTGTTCTCGAAATAATTTTTATTCTATTAACAGGATTGAAATGAGTATCAAAAAGTATTTTTGTATAATCCGATTAAAAATTCGTGAAATGTATTAAATTGTGAAAAGAGTTAAAAATCGATTTCTAATATAAATTTAATTGTTGCTGCGCTGAAAAAACTTCTCGATAATAAAATAAAAATAAAACTCGTTTTTTATGCCTCAAACAGATTAACTTTTACCTCTTTCAAATAACACAAAGGTTATAAAAAGTTGAAAAGTTAATGGGATCGAAACATTTTTATTATAAAGTTTTCAATTGTAATAAAAATAAGTATACAGGGTGTCAATTTTAAAACTTGCAATCGTCAATATCTCTAGAACTAAGAAAGTTATTGAGAATCACTTAAAACCGTTTCGGTGGTTTTTAGGGGGAATCAAAATGGCATGGTAAGTGACACTCCTCCACCCACCGTTCAAGCCACCCAAGTATACCTACATTAAAAATTTTACAAAAAACTATTTTCCTCTTAAGTGGCAAATAGGACAAAAAGTTATAAAAAAAAATTGTTTAGAATTAACATTTAGGCCCGTATACCAAATTTGAAAATCTTCGGCCAACTAGAATTTTTCATTTTTTTCTGAGATAATTGCTTTTTATTATAATAAACATCAAAAATTTATTAGTACTAATTCTTAAATTTGTGAGTTAATAAACATAAATAAAAAAATCATAGTTGGCCGATGATTTTGAAATTTGGTATACGGGCCTAGATGTTAACTCTAAACAACTCTTCTTAATAATTTTTTGTCGTATTTGCCACAAAAAAAGGCACTTTACAGAAAAATATACAGGGTGTCAATTTTAAAACTTGCAATCSCCAATATCTCTGGAACTAAAAAAGTTATTGAGAATCAATCAAAACCGTTTCAGTAGTTTTTAGGGGGAATCGAAAAGGCATGGTAAGTGACGCTCCTCTACCCACCCTTCAAGCCACAGCCACCTTAAGTTGAAAATTTTAAATGGCACGACCCTACTTGCGATACATCGTTGGAAAGCCCATAACAAGCGCTTTTCAAAAATGTCATACAACAGCCTATTTGGTAAAGTTATTTTTCCAATTATTCAAAAACGAAGACGTTAAATTTTCATTTTTTTTACTATTTTCAAGGGTGGGTGGAGGTGTGTTACTTATCATGTCATTTTAATTCCCCCTAGGAACCACCAAAACGGTTTTGAGTGATTATTAATAACTTTTTCAGTTGAGAGAAATTGCCGATTGCAAGTTTTAAAATTGACACAGTGTATAATACATAGTTTACATTAAATTTTCAGAAAAACAAACCAAAAATAATTAGGGTGAATCCGGGAGATAAGAACTAGCGAGATAGATGAACTTTTGAACTTAGAGCCCAATAAATTATAATCTTAAAACAGTCTTTTATTCAAACTTGATCATATGTAATTTATTAATTTATCTCTCTTTCTCCATCAGGGGAAGATGGACTACCTTTATTGAAGACATTTTTTTGTGTATTTTTAATAGAAGCATGCTTACAATTTACATTAGAAAAGAAAAAGTAAATAAAAAAGGCAATAACTGTGAAATGCATTCACGAAAAATGTAACCTACATAAATAGATACAGATGTGTATCAAGAGTATAGAAAACACTGTTGAAAAAAATAATAATTACAGACTACATACTATTAGTGGTCTTTGGCAATCGTACAGTGTGATAAAGATGGACTTTTATACATGTCACAATATGTACAGTATGTCCCCGGATTGAATTTACAAGAGGAAAAAAAAATTTATCTTTGATTTTACGTCAAAACTGCGAAGGAAAAACATTTCTTGCTTTACCTGAAACCAGCACATCTGTAATTAAAACTTCATTATTCTAACTCAGTAGAAAGAAAAGTTAATTTTTCTCTTGATTTTGAACTTTTTAAATAATTTAATTTGAATAATTTTTCTCTGCTTTTTAAGTCCTGTCACATTGGCGATTTTATTATTTTGACAATGAAGTCACTTTGACAAATGAGTTTATGCAAGTTAAATAACAAAAATATTTGTGAAAAACATAATTTTAATTAATACCAATAAAAGCAAAGTCATTTTTGTATAATTAATAAATTACTTGTCAAAGTGACATATAGTTGTCAAATAAATAAAACCGCCAATGTAACAAGACTTAAAAAGCAGAGAAAAATTATTATTCCAAGTCAAAAATCAAGAGAAAAATTAACTTTTCTTTTCACTCAATCAGAATAATGAAGTTTTAAGCACAGATTTGTTTGTTTCAGATGAAGCAAAAAATGTTTTTCCTTTGCAGTTTTGGCGTAAAATCAAAGATAAAATTTTTTTCCCTCTTGTAAACTCAATCTGGGGACATACTGTATATTTTTTTAAATATGTGTATTTTTCTTATTTTGTTACTTTTATAAGTTGTCTGAAAGTTTATGTTAAAAGAAAATACATACGTAATTTGAATTGAAATTAAGATCATAATTTTACAGCAGATTTTTCAAATTGTGGTCGATCTTCCCCAGACTTACCCTAATCTAATTAAAAAATACTTGTGACAATAGAGAGTTAAAATTTAGTATGCACATTTAGTATTAGAAAAAATTACATATGTTTTTTTTTCTCGCTTTTAGAAAAGTTTTAATTATAGTTTTGATTTACGTTAATTTTAAAAATTTAGGTACTCCGGTTTGATAGACATTTAAATAAACAATTTGCTTTAATTAGAGCGCGTTTATCTTAAAAGAAAAACAAAACCCAGTTTTAATTAAAGTTGTTCGCACTACCCTTGCACAAAAATGTAATTTTTTGCAGCTCTGTCCACATAAAGATAAACAACCGCGCCACGTGACATATTAACTTCTGTTATCCTTTCTCCTTTCCCGAGAGATATCGAAAAAAATCTTGGACCTCACCCAAAACGATAAATGAACAACACTTGAAGCGCAAAATTCAATTCGGCTCTAATCTCCACTCTGATTGATTTAAATAATTTAATGTGTAGCGACATTTTTGCATTGCACAATTTTTTATACCACCGTTAAATGCGATTAATGAATGAAGCTTAGCTACAATTAAAAATGAAACCGCCTGCCTCTTCTTTTGACAAACTCCAACAGGGCACACCTCTGTGGCAATTCATCAATATTTCGGCACCTTAAACACATTCTGCTAGACTAATTAACGCGGGAATTGTGTGACAGTTGGTGACGGTATTACCATTTAATACGTGAGTTGTAAGTCGTGTTAGAGCGCGTGGAGGATTCCAATTTGGGGATAATAAACACTTCCACCTTTAACATTTCAAAGGCAAGATGAATAGGATGGAATGTAAGTAATGTTAGTTGAAATTACGACGACTACCCTTTTATCAATTCTAGGAAAAACGGAGGTATTCAAGCCGATATTTATTGTCGAAGGTGTTACCAATAATTACCGGCTTTCTACATCAAATCCGCTGGATCAATATCTTTCAGCCAATTTAAACAGAAAATTTCTTAGTTTCTATGAGAACTTTTAACAAATGTGAAAAAGCATTTCAGACTTGTTGGAACAAAGTAGTAAATGTAGTAACATTTTTGTGGGTTTTTCCAGTTTTAATATACCTACTCGATTCGCTCAATTTAATTTAAATTCACGTTTCAGTAAATTTGTTGATAAAATGCAGCTGCACGTTTCTAATTAACGCAGTTCGATAAATATGTGAAAAAGTTTCACATGTGTTCGGTATGTTTCATACTCATTTGACAATAATGGATTTTCGCAATAATAAAATTGGTCAAACATGCGATACACGTACATGTCACACCACAACGATCAAAGAGTTTCAGATAATGAAAGACTGAATGAAAATTTTTCGTTAATTAATTTACTCTTTGACTGACGTAATGAAAATAAAGTCACCTGAGATTTGGATCAACAAACGTCTGATTCTGGAGGATTGTAAATATAAAAGATTTGAGTCTATAAAGTTCTTGTCGTAAATTTATTCAGACGCTTTTACGACAAAGAGAAAACCGTTCAGGACTTAAAGTAGCAAAGAATCCGAATAATGTACAAGGGTTTTTGAGGCATATACCCGGTGGGGCATCGGTTACGCACTTACCTGGGCATTGATAAGGTATGTACAGTTGCGGAATTAAAATTTCGGACAGTATTGTCATTTTCATAATGTAAACTCTAAAACAACCTTTACATTATTAACCTAATTTTTTACTCTTGTCATGTTTATGTCATTTTGACTTACTTGACTTAGTATTTACTTTCAAAAATAGTGATTTGTGCCATAATAACGGGTGGGCAGCAGACCAAAGCGATGATTTAATTATAGTTAGTCCTATTAATAAATTTCTTAAGACAGACAAATTGTTTAATTAACAATTTTAACAAAAAAAAAGTTTAATGGTCAAATGTCAGTCATGATGACAGTAAAGGGTAGTTTACAGTGAACTTTTTAAAGTGACAGATAAATACTGCCCGAAATTTTAATTCCGCAACTGTACATTCCATAATTAAATTTACAAACAAGCCAGAAAAAATTAAAAGTATTTTTTTCCCAAAAAATTAAATTCAAATTTTTATGTTGACCTACGCAGATTCACTTCCTGTAATTGTTTTCGAAATCTGAAAAAAATACCAATTAGATTTTGAATTAAACGCAAGTTTCTATCTTAATTTTGAAAATCATTTCTGTATTAAAGTTTTAATTACACAGAAGCTCTTACAAAGCGATCCATTAAAAAATATTGTAATTAGCTCTTATTATTTGTTTTGTTTGTAAAAAAGTCTTAATTTTAATTCGGAATATAATAAAATATATGTCAACAAAACCAAAGACTAAATTTATAGTCTATTTTAAACTCTAGTAACTACCTAAAAATGCACAATAAATTATAAACGAAGCTGCTTATATACCTAAATTTAGGTTCATTGTAATTTAAAACTTGACAGTTTAAAAAAGTATCTGTACAGGGTGCGCCAGAACTCGCGCCCCAGAGAAAATTTTCAAGTAAGGTAAGATACCAGGAACATGAAAAAAATGTTTAAAAAATTCTGTCAAAAAATTTTAACATTTATTTTTTGGCATTTGACATTTTTTATATCTATTTAATGATACTGATGATCTTGTATATGTTTTTTTTTTTTTAGTAAAGTTTTTATTTAGTAAAGGGACAAAAATTTTGACAATAAAAGCCACAAATAACATTGAACAGAGTTACAATTTAGGATACAGCTTCCTTGTTTCCTTTTTTAATAGCCTATAGCAAAAAAACTTGGAAAATTATTTTTCCAACAGAAATAAAAAAATTAAACATTTTTTCCATGTTCCTGGTATCTCACCTTATATGGCATTTTTCTCTGGGGCGCGAGTTCTGGCGCAGCCCTGTATATTATAAAAACTACAGTTATTTGCTATGACTAAGACTGTATAGTGATTTGCTTTTTTAGTCTTAAAATGTACTTATAGAAACATAGTGGTTTTAATAGATATTATATTATTTTCCACTTTTATAAAGTCTAAACTGACAACAGACTAAATTAACAAATAGGTACCTGAATTCTAAATTATATAACAGTTTCCTAAATTTTAGGGCTTTAAAAATTTAGTTTTAAATTTAGTTTCTACATTCCTAAATAAAGCAAATCCATGAATTTTAAATAATATTCTAATGTACTCATTTAAAATCAAATATGAATTAGCATTAAGACACTTTTAAACAATTCAAATTTAAAATTCAAACCATCTTTAAAGCATTTTTTAAAAAATAAGAAGAATACCTACTAGTTTTCAATTAGAAAAATAATAGATACGTACTTAATTTTTTTTTTTTAATTGTAGATATAAGTATTTTATTAAAATTTGCAAATTGTTTAAAAATCTAAAGCATAAAAAATAGTATATAATTCTTCTATCGCCCTTATTTCTTCTATTTCCCTTATTTAATTTTTTATTTTTAAACTGATATAAACACATTGATGATAGCTCGAAGATCTCAGCTTAACTATGTATAAAAAATGAGATTCGAGTTTCTCGCATTAATCGACAAACCGTATCGCATTACACCCCTGAGTGCTTATTTACCCTGTTTCGAATAAAAATATCGTGCGGTTCGAATAAATCAAAGCGTTATGATATCGTCCGTGAGTTTATTTTTACCCCGGCACACCGTTACTTCACCAACGGTCTGGAATATATAGGAAAACCTAAAATATGTAATGTAGGTGAGCTATAGGTTACGCTGTCTTATCTAAAATCTACATTATCGACCACTTTCGAGACTTCGTTCTTTATTGCATTTTCACTTTTGATAGATTCAGCACCTCTCGACACATGTCTCTCCCAATCCTAAACACAGTAGGTACAAGAACACACAATAAAAAAACTTTATTGTTTTTGTTGCTGGTTAGATTAATATTTGTTTGAAGAAGCAGCAGGATTGATAATGAAAACGTTTTGCTTGAATTTTAATTTATGGAAAACGTCGTGACTAAATGTTATGAAAGTAATTGCCGATCAGATATTCTTGAGAGATTTTCTATTGTAGTGTTCAAGAATTATTAAATGGAAGCTCTGGTCGAAGGACAAAACAAGACTAAATCCCGGTTCTTAACGGGAAAGACACGGATTAAACGAATACTGACATTAACTGGCAGTGTGGTGACTTGCCCTGCAATCGAATTGCTTTGTCCACGACTTTTCACTTTTTGCTAAATCGGGATAAATCGAAAAACCAGTGACATTTTGAAATAATGACATTTAATTTTTATAGAAGTAAATGGATTTGATTTATTAACGTAAAACTAAAACACTCGACATCAAATATTACGACAAACAATGTTATTAAAGTAGCTTTAAGACGATGCTTCAGAAACTTAAAGCCTTAATAATATCCTTCCGAGAATTTAAAAATTGTGAATAAGAAAGTCGAGTGGATTAATCCTGAAATTACTTTTGAAAACAGTTTAATTATTAATTCTATTTTTATATTTAATTCGCTTAATTATTTAACGGAAACTCGTCCAATAAATGATGTACATTACTACATAGCCGTGTGTTATTTCAAAAATAAATTTATTGAAATTACAGATTTACACAAAACTTGCTATTAAATCTGTTAATAAATTTATTCGAAATTCAATTAATTTTAGTATCTCACGACTCAAGTTGGCGCTTTTAATAATTTACTCGTATTTATGCTGTTTAATAGTTGCTAGTTAAAAAATAGTAAAATATGCGCACATTTATCATAATTTAAATTAGAGACATAATTCCTAAGAGACAGAATAAACAGATTTCAAATTATAATTTCTCCCGGAAGTAAACAAATATGTACACGTCTGAGCATATTTCACTTTAACCAGCCGGAAACGCAAACAAAAATCTTATAAATAAGCAAAAATCTGCAAGATTTATTCTATTAAAATCCGAATTTAAACCAACTACCGTATTTGCTTCAATAAAGTGTAATTATCCATTTGGGGGGCATTTTCCACATCGTAACTTTTTACAGTTCTTTTTAATTATAGCAAGTTCCCATCGTTGTAAACTCATTTCATCTTTAAATTTCATGTTGGGTGAAAGTAATGGTCGTCATAAATTTCCTTTTAATTCGAGCTTGGAGGGTCGAAAGCTGGAATAAACTCCAGGTTGAAGGCGAGTTCCAAAACGAGAATGGAAGGTATGGACAGGTGTTTGGAGAGTGAACATATTGAAATCTTCCGGTTAGGGATTGCAGGAAGTGTTCAAACACGTTATCGTCGTGAGGGGGCGGCTATTATTATTGAATCCATCGCTCGTGTTGTACGTGATGAGAATAGATGGAGCTTTTGCGTCAATCATCATTTATTTAACTGTGACTAGCCGATATCGGGTTCGATTCCGGACGGTGCAAATGTTCTATTTGGCTCTTCTAAATTTTAAAGTAGGGACTATTACCAAAAGACTGTATCGCTTTTTCTAAGTAAAGTCGTTAAATAAATTTCGAGATCTGCGATTGAAATTCTGATAAAATTTATTGTGTGCTGGAGGCGCTTCTGCAAGCAGGTGGCACATGCATTTCAATTTTCCGATTGGTGTAGACTTTTTTATTTTTCGTGCGAGTGCAGATTTTCAGGTTTATAAAATTGCAAGGAATTGCATGCAAATGGCTTTTCAATAAATATTTGGCTTTATCGGCAGAAAATTGAAGTTTATTTCAAAAACAGGCTAGAATGAGAATATAACCATCCCTAAATTTCACCAAATTTTATAATTTTGGAAGCAAAATGTGGGCTCAACCGGGATTTGAACCCGGGACCTCTCGCACCCAAAGCGAGAATCATACCCCTAGACCATTGAGCCGATGTAGATAATTTTATTATTGTTTTTACAACACATTCAGCTAATAATATGTCTTATCAAATGTCGGGTCATAAAAGTTTTAAAGTTGATTTGACTTACTTACGTACTAGGTATAAAAATTGAATGTATGATTATGTATATATTTTTTTCAAAATATGCCGAAGCAGGTTAAAAAACAAGACTTATCAAATTTCATTTAATTACTATGTTATTAACACATTTGGTGAAATAACAATTTTTACATACAATAATAATCTATTTAAAATTTGCTACTTTGGTAGCTATACGTAATGAAAACCTAAACCTTGTTTTAAAAAACGAAAGCAACATTTTTTGAACATCTGTTTTTGAAAAGAAATTCTTTTAAAAGCCTCCAGTTTATTTACAAAATATCTATTATCTCATTTTTGGTAAAACTTGATGGTTCCTGTAAAAAAATTCTTCAGAAGTAATAACTACATATTCGAAAAGACAATCTTCTACTTTTACTTCTGTTTCCGAAATCCAAAAAAGTGATAAATTTACCCAAAATAAGGGCTCAACCGGGATTTGAACCCGGGACCTCTCGCACCCAAAGCGAGAATCATACCCCTAGACCATTGAGCCGTTATAAACATTTTTATTGCTGTTTTTAGAACAAATTATTGAGTTATTAAAGACACAATAATCCACCTCTAGCTTATCAATCTTATCATATAAAAATAAAATTATGAGTCGAGTAAAATTGCTAGCACTTAGTTACTATTTATTTTAGGCAAAGAAAAAACCAACAATTATGTTAGGCGTTCTTGTTAAAATTAATTAAAATTGTTTCTACTTATGTTTACATATCGTCTTACATAAACTTTTTAGATCACTATGATAATGTGTTATCAGCAATAAAACTATTACATTTAAAGCCAGATTAACAGAAATGTGAATTTATGGTAGTACTCGTATTCAAACCAATAAATTGGGTCAACTCAAATCGCACTAATTACCCAATAGATTCCATCTATCTGAGCATAATTTGTATTTATTACACAAATTCTTTGAATATTCATGCACATCATTTGTATACCATAACCAAGAAAGTAAACACGACGAAAATTTCTGACTAACAACTGCATAATTGTAAAAAAATATTTTCATCAGAAGTAAAGATTTCTCTGCATTATTTCAAACCGCCTAGTTATCATTTATTGTTTTCATTTAATTAACCACTCTATAAAAATTATACAATTCAAAAACAAGGGCTCAACCGGGATTTGAACCCGGGACCTCTCGCACCCAAAGCGAGAATCATACCCCTAGACCATTGAGCCGCCACATGTATTTTTTATTCTAATTACTTAATAACACAGTTTCAATTTATGAATATTCATTTGTAAATTACAGACTTTCACGAAAACTTGATTTCCATATCAGGTATTTGTTCCTCTTGAGCATACATTTGTAAGTACAATGACAAACACAAGAGTAGGAGGTAAATAAACAGTTACAATAAGGATTTAATCAATTCACAAGAATGCCTTAAATGTTAATTAGGGTACGTGTTGCTAATTTACGCAAACTGTAAACCTTAATACTTAACAATTAAATCGGTTTAAATCTATTCATAACTCAAAAGCTATCAGTCCTAGGTCAATATTGTTTACGAAGACAAATTCCCCAGGTGATTTTGCATAAAATTGCGGGTGATTTTTATGCACTCCAAAAATAGGTGTGTTATTCAAAGTCCGCATCTGGAAATGCTCAAAATGCCCCAATCTCCAAAAATTACCTGTCACATTGTATTCGACGCTTGATTCTACGACTGGAAAAAAATATTTCGAGACCTTTGCGACTTAAAGTTGCTCGACCATTTTTACAATTTTGAATTTGAAGTTCGAATTTTAAAAATCAACAAAAATTTATTTCTTTATAGACCGACCACGTTTTGTGCAAAAATGTCATTAGTCCGGTTTCTAATATTCGGATATCTGCCAATAACTTCGAAATTCTTGCTCTTAGTGCCTTATATTGAATACAGTAGGTTGTGCCTTCAACTACTTTTAATTTTTAATTTGATTAATCAAAATAAAAAAAACAAATTTTAAATTCATCTATAACTACTAAACTCCCTAGAATTTTCCGACTAGTTATAATAATTGACAATCAATTACAAATTATAAATGTTTCACATTTGGTCAGTTTAGTAGAAAAATTATTGGCTTAAAAGTTATGTCATTTTATAGTTTTTTAAACTGGTGACTTTTGCGATAACTTATTTAGTCTCATTGTAATTGCCGTTTGAAAAATTAGTTAAGTAACCCAACAATAATTTCATCCCTAGGTAAGGATTAGCTACAAAAGAATTTTAAATTAGCATCGATCGGTACAGGTCATAAGATAAAAAGTCACATTTTAACATTCGTTGTTTAAAGGTTTATTAAATATTTGTGGATGTCTCCATTTTTACTGCTGCAGCTATTTTAGATGCTTTATGTATGTGCAGAAGCACACGTTTGTATATTACATCTTCCATATTTTATTTGTATCATTGCGATGAAGCGCCTTCTATTTGTTAAAGTAGATTTTGAGTTTTTTTAAAGAGTTTTTGCCAAACCGGAAGCCATATACTTGTCAATACAGTTTCAGTGCATCTGCAATTAGAAATTCAAAATAGCACAAAGACGAGAGCACAAACAGTCTTTGAAGGTGCTATAATACTCGCATTAGAAGAGAAATGCGCTTAAGTCGAGCAGAAAAATCTTCACTGGCCTATTCAGTCCTTGCGTGGGTATTCAATGAAGCGATATTTTTCGCTTATGATCGTTGTGGCATTGAATGGAAGTTGGCGAAAGGGCATTACTCACATCCCATTGTGAGATTTATTTCATGGAAAATCTCTTACGATACCATTATTGTCATTGTGGTAATCTCGTATCTCAACTCTGCAGTACTTCGGTTCTAATTAATCTCTTTGCGGTGTCACGGAACTTTTTTTTAAAAACCGATTTGGATTATCACTCTTCGGTTGCCTTGTTGCCATCTTTACCGTCTTTATGTTTGTCGTGTTTCGTTTCAATATATCCAGTCAACACGCGAACCGTGACAAAAAATCAATCCCGACTTTGCACTCCAATAATAGAAATATTAACCAGCGGTTGGTATGTAATTATCCAGAGAGTTTAATTACATCGTTAAGCTCGCAGATTTGTGCAAATTACTGTTATTTATGTACGAGTTAAATTAATTAAATTGCTTATGTCTTTAGATGACTTTTGCTCGTTGGATTTGTCGGGCGATTTACTCTCAAGTGTCGGCGCATTCTTTAAAATGGTTACACGTTTAATGCAAATTTCCTCGTTAACAGTTAACTTGAGATTGTAAACGTAAAAACTGATTTAAATTTTGTCGTTAACACACTCGACAGTTCGACAAGTAAAATCGATAAATATCTTAAAAATTATGTTATGTAATTAGACAGATTTGACAAAATAAAATTAGTTTCGAAAAATTACATTTTTATAATTTCTTGCAAGATATGCATTAAATTAATTCGTAAGGCAGGATATATTTTACAGATCTTAACAGCTCATTACAACACTAGTCGTAAATTACATCGGCTACAGTTTGGAGGTGGTCTGTCGGGAATTGAATTAAGCATCAGTGGTTTGTGGAACGATTTTATTAAAGTCTTTTCGACTTTGGCCAAATTTACAACATTTTCTAGTCACTGTGTGACCGTCATTGACCCAAATAGTCTAGAATCATTAATTTCGTGCTTGTTAGGGACCAACAAAACTAAAAAAAGCATGATTAGTGTATGATTAATGCATTTTATCGATATTTTTTTTAGTGAATTATCGTGTAACGATATTTTAGACTAAATTACCTGTATATTAAATAATACACAAAAGCACGATTTCTTCGATTGTTCCCTTGAGTATATTAAATTTCTTTATCTGATACGAGCTTCTCAGTCTTTTCACCTAAACGGTGCCCGGTTAACCACTTAGAAATTGGTGTTAAAGAAAGGTCACAAAAGCCTGAACATAATACAAACAACAATTTAATCAATAGTGCTGGAGCTTGAAAAAAAGAAATGAAAACTTCGAAAACTAATAGATTTTATATTGTATTTTTTCTATTTAAACTTCAGTGTTAAAATCTGCAACAATAGCAGAGGTAACTTCCGTTACAGTAATTACTATTTTTGTAGTCAGCGAAAAGAGAATAATGAATTCTTTGTGTTGCGATTTTAGCATAACTGAATGATTTTGAACGCGACAATATTAAAACTATGAACAAGAATATTCTACTTTTTTCATAAAATTGTTCAAGTCAGTTCTTTTATAACTGCATTTATTAAATAAAAACTTAAAATTAGTTTTATCCTAGATGCCCAAGTTCATTAAATAAAGTGTGGGCATTTTATTCTCTTGCTGTTTTTATGGATAATAAATCCAGTACTTTATTTCCTTTTGTCATAAATAAGAGATGAAAAGTGCAATGGAATGTTTCATAAATGTTCGATATTCTATCGGTGCAATGCATCATATTGCAATATATCATCCAAATCCTCAGCAATATTATTGCAAAACTTCAGATAAGAACTCTGCACACGTTATCTACATTTATTATGCAACAAGTGTCGAGCAGCTAAATCTTCTTGTAGTAAAAGCAAAAAAAAACACAAAGATTTTTATTTTTTAAGTCAGAGACATGTAGCGAATAAAAAAATCGCTTTTTGGGCCTAAAAACAAGGGCTCAACCGGGATTTGAACCCGGGACCTCTCGCACCCAAAGCGAGAATCATACCCCTAGACCATTGAGCCGTTATAAACATTCTTATTGTTTTTTGCAACAAATAATCTAACCTACTTGATTATAAATATAATAATGTATAAACAATAAAAGTACTACAGCTTTATCCAGTCTTCCAGGAATGTCAATTAAAGGCGGCATTCAAACCAATGAACTATATGTAGACCAAGTCACATCGCACTAATTACCTAATAGGTTTCATCTATCTGGAAGCTAATTTGTAGGTATTTAGAAATTCCTGGAATATTCATGCACATTGCATAATTGTATACTTCACCTCAGAATAAAAATGCAAGGAATATTTCTACATATAAACTGGATATAGAAATCAATTTCGTAAAAAACAAGTTATATCATGATATAGTTAAAACTTCTTCATTGTTTACTCTCTTTATTTAAAAATAGAGGGCTCAACCGGGATTTGAACCCGGGACCTCTCGCACCCAAAGCGAGAATCATACCCCTAGACCATTGAGCCGTTGATAACAACTTTATCAAAAATCATAAACGACTTGAAAACGGTAAAAATAAGCTAATTAGACCTCATATCGGTTTATAATCTTTATTAGCACTAAGCTCCAATCGTCTTATCGCATGAACCATGCGAGTCTTATTACTCTTTTAAATTAAAATTAAATCGTTCTAACCAGTTTTATGATTGGTACTTCACTTTATAAATTGCTTTAGATTTGATAATAATCAAATCAGCCCGTCATTGTAATTTATAAAAACGCTTTAATTACAGTAACTAAATATAGCTACATTGGAGAAATAATAAGTTTGTAATTCTACTTTACGTAAGCCTCGAGACGAATTGTTTTATACTTTTGTCTAAAAACTCATAGATTTGTGTAGTTATAAAAGCAGTAATAAATTCAGCACAATTTTCACAACTGAGCACGCAAATGTTGAAACTGACAAAATTCCAATCCAATCAAGTAATTTATGCGGTAGTTAACCACAGCATTGTTAATTTTTAATTCGTTTTAAAATTACATGAATAAGATTTATATTTCATAAATCAAAATGTTGATACCTTTTTTGACACTTCAATATTGTATAAACATGTTATTTTTTCTTATCACTAAATTCTTTAGACCCTTGTGTAAATCTTCTTCTTGCTGCAGCAGCAATACATTTCCTGTTTTTTGGCATCTGACTTTCAAATTGGCTTCAAAAGAAGACCGCGGAATATTTCAGTTTTATTCAGTTTTATGCAAATAAATAATCCCGTCTTCGGCATTCCGAATCTGAAATGTAATTAAAATTGCAAAAATTAAAATAATAGCAAATTGTTGCGTCATATTTTAGTGGATAGGTTTACTCGAATTTCGAAAAGTTTCTCAACAACTCGGAATGTCGCGTTTTACGAGAACGGCAGTTAGAAAGTTTTGACATTTTTGTCATAAATATAAAGAAGCGTTTTGTTATGTGTAAACGCGTAATGTTTCAGAGAGATATTCGCAAAGTTCCAATAGAATACAAATTGCTTATTGGACCTACTTCAAACAATGAAAACAATAATTTTTCAGACATCCTTTCGGGCACTCAAGCGACTTATAAATATTTAACGAGGTGTAAAAATACATCCCTACTAAATTTAACAAAAATGCACATGCTTAGCAGAGTTTATGAAAAACTAGAATTGCGTTTACAAATTTAAAATAAATTGAGCATTTTAAAATGTCGCAAAAATGTTAGATTTGCTTTTGCTGCGCTCGCTTATGAATAATAGGTTTCAGCAAAACCTGAATAACTGAAAAGACGGTTAACTACATCGCTTGAGCCAAAGCGTGTGTTCTATTTGAAACGTTGCCGGCGAGGAAGTAATTAACTGGATATTTATTTTCTAGATTTATTGTGTTCCTTGCTATTCTATTTTCCGGTGTTCGTGGTTTAAGCTGATAAAAAGAAATATAAATATTTGGTGATTTTGTTGCGTTTAAGATATTTTTTGTCGTTTTTAAGAAGCCCTAAAATTTTCTTTTAATTCTGTTAATTCTTTTGTGTATAAATTATTACCTGAAAAAATTCGACTTAAATATCTAAGAAAATGCTTTAATTACACAATTCAGCACGCAAATCGCTCTTCAATAGACCATCTATATAATTTCGTATAAAAACATTTTACTGGTTTTACCACTCAAACAATGCAACCCTGTTTCAACAACGCATTAATAAATGCCAAAATACTAAACGTGTTGAGAGAAAGTTTATTTTAATGTAAATTTGTGTAAAATTGTAAATATCTCTCTGCAAAAACATTTTATTAAATTCTATTCAATTTTACGTTCAAAAAGTAGTAATAACCACTTTGGTGGATGCGCCGGGAGAGTCACAATCTTTTTTTTCCTGATTTTTTTTTGTAGCAATTTACAGTAATCGTAAACACAATTTAAACAAAAAGTTTTTTTGTTAAAATTGGATTTTAAAAACAATGCAATTAACTTATTTGAGTTCAAAGCATTCCGTTTCAGTACAAAAATTCTTTTCATTTTAGAAATACCTTCTCTCAGAGTACAGCGCTTTGAAATGTGATACAAGTACTTGTATGTGCCTTCAACAACCTTGAAAGGTTGTCTAAAAATTAAAGTAAATACATTATGTGATTGACAAACTGAAAATAAATTGATTTTTTCTAAACAATAATATGTTCCTGCAATGAAACAAAAATATTTGTTTAATATAAACAAAAATTATATTTGTATGCTTTTAATTAACAAACACATCTGTTTGTTTAAACAACGAAACAAATTATATCATAAACACGCAATTTATGCTGTCACAAATAAGAAATTGGGGTCAGTCTACCTTTCGTCCTCTAAAATTTACAGCATTACTTTCATTATCAGGTAGCCACAAGATAAGCCAGGATAAAATCGACTACAAACTAGTGATATCTGAAGATTTTTCTCTCGTTAAACCTAATAAACAATCAAATTGATGCTATATTTGCAATAAGTAAATAAATTAAATCGCTCAACTTAGGGAAACTTGCTTGCGACGCAACCTTCCAACAAGCCTAATTTACAATTATATTATAAACTTAGAGGTCGGGTTGCACACAAAGCAAGAAACTGACTTCAAAGTTAAGCTTGTTGACAAAAACAGATCGTGTAATTTGAGTTTAGTTGTAGAAACAAAAAATCGGACGACTGATGGTAGAGTGCTGAAAAGAATTCTAATAATTCAGGTGAACAAAAACGAAAGTAGAAAAGATGTTACCCTATTCTATGCTAAGAGTTTAAAACCTGAGAGATAGATACTTACAAAAGAGGTTAATGTTGTTCTGTAGTCATCTCTATCTCGCCTTGCTCTTTTAAAAATTCTCGGTAATCATTTTTATCTATATGAACACTGATACCTGAAGGGTCAACCCATTTCTACTCATTTTTTATAAAATATTTTTCTTTAGTGTCAATCCACATTACAACAATTCGCTTTTCATTCAAGCCTCGATGACTATAATTCACTTTTCCCTTTGATGTTTTCCCTGACAAACAAAACCAATGATTTGATTCAACAAATCAAAATGAATGAGTCAAATCAGATTTCATCATTCCTCGTTACCGCTATTCTCATCCCAACGCCTAATTACAATTCATCCGATGAGACCCTGAACTTTTTCGCACGGTTTCATACAGTTTGAAGCACATTTCACGCATTAAATTATTCAATGGTCTCAAGCCAAATAATACGATATTTTGACAGCTGGAGACGTGACGCAGCTTTTGAGGATTTATTGCGGCGCTTCACGGGGCTTCGCTGTGAAACGGGAATTTGTTACTCTATGTAAATTAAATTCTGAGCTGGCAGTAACGAGAATATTTTATTCGAATGGGTTTGAAAGGTCCTTTTTAAAGATAATGTTTGCGACTTTTCACCTGTGGAATGAGAAGTATCGATGCTATCTGTCCTTATTTGGTTCCACAATTGAATAAATTATGTCGACGAGATAAGGTTGTTGAAATTAATGGCGAAGGGAGATTTTACCCTCTCTCGGACAACTACCCTCATAAAAGATGTTTTTGGAATTTTGGAGGCATTATTGTAGACATATTCATGATTTTTTCTTAGTAATTACAAAAAAGCGGCTGAAAATTATACAAAAGAAGGAATTTAAACAACGTCTAATTATCTAGGACGGCAAAACGCGCGGGAGATAATTAAAGAAAGCGGAGGGAAAAAAATCAACAATATGAACGATTTAGAGGTCTAAATAAACCAGGCAAGCCTCTTAATGCTTTTGCAAAAATAAAAAATGCGAAATATTCTTTTAATACAACCGTTAATTATGAAGCTAAAACAGCTTCGTATAATTATTTGGGAAAAGAGAGGTCTCAGAAAAGGTAGAATTAGAGGCAGGCAAATAAAAAGATTTACGTGGCTTAGTCTCTAATTTTCTTGCCGCTAGCTAGTATTTCCTTTGCGCGTCTACTCTTTCTGATAATAAACTAAAAAACTAAAAAATAAAAACTTGTGAAACCTTCAATATCCTCGTATTTTATTGTTCAAACTGCAATTTTTGAAATACATTTACAGAATGATTTTGAAATACATAGCACGCCGAAAAAGTGTAGCTGTTAAAATTAATTTCAGTGTCACAAAACATAAAGCACATTCTTTTTTATCTAAAGAAGGAAATAAAAATTAAAATTAGTCGGACATTAAATAATTTAAATTAGAAATAAGCTTCCTGCTGTTCTAGATCACAAATTTATTTCTTTTATCCGCAAACATCACAAAAGTAATTACTTTTATGACTAAATGTCACAAGTAAAAGTTTTACCTTACAAAAATGCTATTTTTGCGCATAAGCGCTTTTAGTTTTACCATGACATTGACCAAATGTTGTCTCTTTTTTGATTTTTTTGCTGCTTTAGTAATTTGTGGACTTTAGTAATTTTTTTGCACTACTAACTGCACTAGTCGTGCACAAGTTAAATTAATAAACACTTTCGAAAATCTCAACACAAAATTCCGATACTGATGACGCGTAAATGATTTCTTTAGTTGCAAAGCATCCTGATTATTTTGTTCATTTGCTTGCTTTATAGTGTTGCTCTTTACTCTCAATCAGAATACATTTGCGGATAAAATGGTATATATTATTCGGAGTAAAAGTGATCCATCCACATAAACTATCACTTTTACTCCTAATAACATAAAATGCTACCCCTTTGTCCCAAATTATAATAAACATTTGCGTTACATTTGTTAGATAAATGTATACCATCATTGGAACAAAGGTAGTATTACATATTTTTCAATTTTAAATTCTTAAATCGTCGACACTATTATGTACACAAAAAATTATATTTTTTACTTAAAGCAAAAAAAGATAAGAACTACAAATGCAAATGCAGTTTTACTGACTCTATTATTTTTTATCCCTCCCATCCGTACAATTATTTAAATAGTGGCGATCTAAATTGATGCTTGACATTACGCCACCTGTGACAAAGACTCTTTGAACTTCGATTTTGAAAAATGTAATGCGAGATATCTTAAATTAAATGAAGATCAGAGATCTAATTTAAAAGAGTAAGACCCAAAAGTAAGAAGAATGAACAAGCAAGATTTGTCAAGGGTAACACATTTTTCCATTAAGTTTGTAAAAGAGAAACAGGTGAAAGAACAATTTTGTAACTCACTATAATAAATTAGGTTTCTTAAATATAGCTTAAGATTAATTGGTCGGAAATGGCACCAACCTAACCTATCAGGGCCATCATCAAATAAATATAGAACTTATAAAAAGTTGCCACTAAAATTGCCACCTATAAATTATTGAAAAATGGTTTTAATAAGGTCATTTGATGTAAATTTAGCACAAAAGTGGCAAAGATCCTAAAAGATTTAATTTAAATTTAGATTTCAGTTAGATGACTTTTTGAATATTATTGTTTTCAGAATCTAATAAATTGACCCAAAACTTCCTCTAATTAATTTAACAACAAAAAGGCCCAGTTAACGCGCCTTTCATGTCCACGACCCCCGTGCACCTGAAAATTGTTATAAACATGAATACATTTTAGTCCAAACCCAGTAAAACAAAGTGTTGTTAAGCACCCCTCGAAAGTGAGTCCGTGGCCGCAAGCTAGTTAGTTATCACAGTGAGGCATTTAATATCAGCACAGCGGGCGTCGCGACGTCTCTCACTGGAATACGCTGCATTATCGTGCCGTTTCTACTGTTTGTGCAATGCGGCACAATATAAAAGGTGAGCTTAATTAGCTTTCATCTCTTTCCAGTAAGCGTTTCGGGTAATTTTCTAACATATTGCAAGTCCCAATGCTGGAACAAAATAAATCAAAAGGATACTAACGAGAGTGTAATTGAAGTTTTTTAACAATTAGGAAATCGGTGAGTTGTCGGTATGCAGGAGAGTTCGAATGAAAGTGTTTGGACAAATAGGGGGAAACGCCATGGGAATTTTGATGAGAAATAAAAGGGCGAAATAAAGATGTTTCACTTAGGCTAAAGAAAGGAAGTGTTAACAAGGAACAAAAATTTAAATTATTTATTTAAACATTAATTTTAAAGAAATAGTTAATCATATTAAACTTTATGATATTATTATTATTATTAATATTTATACAGTGTAAAATATGCCTGATTTGTAAAAAGAATATGATGGATACATAACTCTATTTCAAAACAAAATTTACAGGCATTTTCATGATAGTAATAATTCAAATTTTGGTCTAAATAGGTTAACAAATTTGCATAGATTTAAAGAGTAGTAAATAAAAACACTAAGAAATTTACCACAGCGACCAGCAATTGTGTTTTAAAATTATTAATTTTTTAACTAATAACAACTATGAATTTAAAAAATAAATGTAAAATACTATTCACAATAAGATAAAATGTAACAATTGTACCTACTACAATTATTGTACTACAACAATTGTTACTACAATTTACATTACAATTTTGACAAAATGAGTCAAATAAATATTTTATTTCTTGCATAGTTTTCGAACTATTTGTTTTGGAACATATTTTTTGACACCGTAATTTTTTAAACTTTGGCATATACAGTAATATTTTTCAAAATAACAGTCCCAATCTCATACTAACTCAAAATAACAATCTGTTTTCAGCTCTTTAACCCGTTAACTGCTTTAATAAAATAAACTCAGATAAGTAAATAAACATTTTTAATTCATTCTTAACAACCCACATAAAAAATAGTTATTTTTTTTTAATAAAAAATAAAATTCTTGGTCGCATACTTTGGCTAAGAAAAACAGAAAACTTTTAGTGCGAAAATCCCGAGCGACTTATTGATTGCAGAAATTATTTAGGACTGCCTACTCTTCTGGCCGTAGTAAAAGAAGATTTAAAGCTTAGACCTACATTATGTTTTCTAACGTCATTAAAAATCCTGCAGAAAAGTAGAGAAAGGAACTATGGTTGTGTTTATTTTTGCAGCATCTGGTGCAACAGGAAATTATGGATAGTGCTCATTGATGTATACTTACCTGAAATTAATTAACGTACTCAACTAACTATCCCACCCATTAATCAAATTAGAGAGTCCAAAATTGTCCGAGCCTTGCCGCAGACTCGTCTAAATTACTAGACTTGAGAGATAAAAATATTACTTGAAGATAAGTCTTATTTGAAATGATATAGAATTTAAAATTTCCTTCATAAATCATATACGAAACAATAACGCAACATGTTTATCTCTCAAGTTTCCGATTATTTTGCAAACTTACAAACTAGTGAAGTTTTAAAATAGACTTCCCTACGGGAACCGTTCAACTCGACTTTTCAAGACTGGAAGAATTGAGGGTCAAACATCAGGAGAGATATTTTTCCGGCTTTTCCGGAGAAGTGTAAAAATGAGCATAATCTGCAAGAAAGTTATTAGAGGCAGAAAAAAGAGTAGGTCGTGTAATTTGCACCGCAAATTTAGAGCAAGGTCCCATTTTAACATGAATCGAGAGAGAGGCCGGCGATGACGTCCATTACGTTTTTTGCGTTTCAGTACAATTAATTATTACTAAAATGTGGGCCACGCAGATGGAATATAAAAATATCAAAATCAAAAATATCAACAAAAATTTGTATTTTTGCGTCTACTGTAATAAATATAGCTACTATATATTTTTTTTAAAATGAGAGTAGCGATTAGTGGCGCTGTGACCGGATCCTATAAATAGTCAAAAGCAACTTCTTTATTACAACACCATCGTAATGAAATTAAATAACTTTCTTGTGTTAAAATCTCATTACAATATAAATTACACTTCAGCAAAACAAGTGTATTTTACGATTACTGAATGCTCAATTTGCGTTTTAGTTTAGCCAAACACACTAATTTATACATGAAATTCGAACCGAAACCCGAGAGCGGCCTTTTTCTGCAAAGTGCGTATGTTCTAAAGACGGTTGTTGAATATTTGAAGTGCTAGTCGTACGAAATTAGAATGCGCTCCGGTATGAGGGCGCTGCGCCGGAAGGAAAAGCTCCGGGGATCGCGAAATAACAGCAATTCGCACACATTACACATGAATTATACTCTCAGCTGGGATAGATCAATTAGGCAGATGTTAGTTCAAATATTAGGACCGTTCCAGAAATTACAAAGTCAAAACAAACTCCCCGGAATTTCTTTTAAATTTATAGGTCGTTTTCGTATTAAGTCTTTAAGTTTGATTTAAATTTTCACAAATTGTATAACATAAAAAATTAGAAAAGAAACGAAAAGTTTGATAAAAAAATTTTTAGAGAGAGTAATTTTTCTTGCGTCCAGTTATTGAGTTTTGGTAATTTTTTGTGAAACCTACAGAATTTACAGTATTTTGTTAGAAAGTGTTGTGTTATTTTTTAATCGACTAAAACTTTAAAAACCGAGAACGAAAATAAAACTGAAAAGCAAATGCAAATTTACAAATATTTTCTCTACAATATAATTTAGGTAAAATATGACGTGTAAGATAGTTAATACAATGTGTGTAATAAAAATTGATAACTTTTAATTAACTATACCTAATCAATCTCTGCTTTTGTAATTTATACAACAACAACAAACTATATATTCAATTACGGTTAGTTTGCAATTCTGTGACACTTTTAATTACTAAATAATAAAAAATTTCCACTCCAAAGCAATTATAAAAAATAGGAATAACACTACTACATAATTCATTTTGACTTTAGCAACATGAATTGTTTTTTAACTCTTTTAAAATTAGTTACCATCGAATTTAACATTATTTACATTAAATTACTGTTTTTTTTTAATTTATTCCTTACCTCTAAAAGTCACAATTATTATTTTTTTTTAAACACAAAGAAAAGTCTGACCTAAACTTTAAAACACGTCGTAAGTGAAAATATGCCTTGACTGATTTCTCCATAGATCCTGATAAGACCCTTACATTAATCTGTTATCCTTCGATAATGCTTCATCTTGAACAATCGATTAACAACACACCTCATCATATTTTCTAAGAAAATCCAAGTAAATGGACAAAGCTGAACTAACTCAAAATCAATTCTGTGAAACTGGAAACTTCTTCATTGGGTTGATATTTAATTTTTTATTAAAATTAAGCACTCTCAAAGCCACTTTGCCTCAATATAAATTTCAGCTTTGACAAGTTAATGTGGTCAAATATTTGATTTTAAACTTTGATTTAATGCAGTTTCGAGATTATCGCTTAAGTATCCTCCGTTGGATACAGGCTACTGTGTTCAAATATCGTCTCCTTTCGCAAATTTCTTCGTCGAATTAAAACAGTTGCTTCTGAAGCCGTTTGTAGTAACATGGTCTAAATTTAGACCATTCCCACGGTCTTGTCACAATCGTAAACCAGGAAACGTAATTATAGAAATGGTAGTTATATTTAGGCTACTACTGGCATTGCTTCCGACCATATTACGCACAAACGTGATCAAAATATCAAAATAAATCCGAATGATTCATAAAATTTATAAACTGGGACTAATAAAGGATACAACCTCGAAGTGAGATTTTATGTACACCTTGCTTTCCACAATAAACCCTAAATGGCCATAAAAGACGTTAATATTATACACTTTGAAGGAAACTGGGCGGATTTTCGATTTCTCTTCAATTTTCTTAAAAGTGAACGCTATTTCCGATAGGGCGACTCAAGAAGTATAAATCCTATTAACACGCCCTTGTCATTTTATATACAGATAACCAATCTGATCCATTTATAAATGTCTAAGACCTTGCATTAGGAAATTTGGACTGCGTTTCTAAATAATGAAAAACTTGTAAACACTTTACACTTTGGTAGCAACACTTTTTTCTCCCGTTTTCTATTTAGACAATTGCTTCGAGATTCAATATCATTTACGATTTTTTTAGAGAAATAAGAAATAGAAACTTTTTTCAGAATTGATTAATCAATTCTGTTATACATACTAGGTGATTTTGATATACTTTTCGTAATTTTTTGAATGATATTTGAAAAAGCAATGGAAACTTTGGGCAGTGTCAAAAATTTGAAATTTGCTAATGTAAATTTAATTAAAATTAAATTAAAAATTAAATTATATTAAAATTAAATGAAAATGAAATGCAATAAAAAAAGTAGTCGACATAGTAGACGTTTTTGTAGTTTAGTGATGATAAAATTTCTTTAAAAAAAAACTTCATTCATAAATTACTTACTTAAAGATTATAATAGATGCTGAAAATGATGACCATTATTGGCGATGAGGCTTCACTTCTTTGTCGCATGGAATTTGCACCTGATCACGTTGTTCTATTATTACGTGAAGATTTTCATTACATCACACATGTGTATTACGCACATTTTTGCTGAAGCCATTGACAATATTCTTGCCGACGCGACGTAGTAGATCACCAAGATGTAACTTTTTGACTTTCTGTACCTGATAGGGGTACAAGCTGATGAGCAATTCTATGTGTACTTGTTCCAGGATTTGCTTCCACTAAGTCAAGGATTTGTGGTTGTACCTTCAAAATCCGGTCAGTACCCTTACGACCTCTATCTTGGGAAGGGGGTGGACGGTGCCATGATACGTTGTAAGGTTTGTTGAAACATTGGGGCACTAGGAATAGAGCGATTTGGGAAACGTTGTTGGTAAAATAAACGGGCCTGTTCTCCATTACCGTCTGCTAAGTCATATCAGTACACTATGTCCGCGTACTCGATGTTAATGTAGGGCACTTTTCGTTTTATTAACACAAATTATTAATTACAAATTTGCACCGAAATACTGATTGCAGTGGCGATTTTATTACTAATTAAAGTCAACAAACGACAAAGCTACAAAAACGCCAAGCGATAAGCGTTTTTATCCGTTTTTCTTTTGCAACCTTAAAAACCACTTGAAATGGAAAGTGAATATCCAGTGTCGTGCTTAAATTTACTACCCAAATTTTGATCATAATTTTCTCGTCCACTATTTCCTTTTTTTTTTGTTAACGTACCCAACTGTGGGACTTGGTAGTTAAAGTTACGAAAATTACATATATCAAAATCACCCTGTATATGTATTTTTATAATCAAAATTAATATTTTTGGTAAAAGTAAAATCTCTAAACAATTAAAACTATCCTCTTTTTTCTTCAGTTCTAAAGATTAGTAACAATATTTTAAATAATACTCAGAGCATCAGTTGTTGACAGTTTTATAAAACTGTCTACTGAAATGCCATCTGTAGACTATTCAGCAGCTGAAAATATTGACAAACGACTAAAATTAATTGCTACAATTTATCGCTTTTGATTTCAGGTGTATTTTTGTTCATAAAAGAGGATTAAAACTAATTAAAATATAATTAATTAAATTTCAAGTCTCAAAAAATTAGATTCTACCATCAAGGCATATAGCTACAGCTCGTGTATCTATATCGATTACTAATTAAAGATTTATCAATTAATTACAAGTTACTGTTAACCTCGAGATGTTTATATAACGGGTAATGAAATTTTATATTTAATTAATTTTATTAATATAAATTATTTACCTCGAGCAGAAATAGAAACAATACCCTGAACTCAGTACTTTTGCCATTTTCGAAAATAATCATTAATCTCTTGTTACTTTTGATGCTTACTGAGGATATGAAACAACAAATTACAATTAATTAAAGTTGCACTTAACAATTAATCAATGTTAACAAGACAAGAGCGAGCAAACGAAGCATGTAACGTAGATAAAATAATTCCTCTTTGAAATACTCCATTAAGTCGTTTCCTTTCTTCTCATTTGGCACATCGTCTTCGAATTCCCACTCATTAGACACTCCAACAAATGCACAATCAGGTCGTGTTGACTCCAAAATGAATTCAGTTTGAAGGAATAGTAATTGCTAATTTATCAATTCACCTACTATTCTAATTATAATATTTTTGGTGAAAATAGCTCAATGTAATAAACACCAAAATTCAATTTCAATCGACACCGCAAACACCAATAAAACAAATTAAGTGCCAATTATTTTCACGACTCAACAAACATAAATAAAATTTGGTGTTTCTACTTTTAGTGCTGCTTCAAACAGGTGGGCCGCTTTGTTGTTGAGAAGATCAAACAACATGGTGTAACTGATCTTGAGTTGCAAATTTTAACAACCCTGAGGTTTTTAACCTTCTATCAACTAAGCTTTGTTGTTATACTGATCATAAAAAATTCTTATATTTCCTGACTGTGCACGAATCGGGAAAATACTTTCTATATTCGATTTTGTCAACTTTGAACGATTCATTTCAGGTTGAATAAATGGTGTTTACAAGCTATTAAAAAGTTTGAAAATTGACGAGATTTTCAAAAGGCAGTGGGAACAAATTTATAGACAGGAAACTGGTCGTTTGCCTTATTGCATGCAAAGAACTGAACACTTTAATAATAAATAAATAAACACCATCAAAAGCTTTTATTTTGGCACACGTGATTGCGTGACACTTCTTACGGTTAAAATGTCGCTGAACGCCTATCGGCGGCTTTTGAATGTGATTATTTTGTGTAAGCAATCCTCAAGCGAGCTTTAAAAAGGATGGTAAAAGCTTAAAAGAGTTTATTTGTAATCTCATCTTTGTAAAAAGGATCCAACAAATTACTACAAAAATGAGTTTTTGCGACTACAGAGACGCCAAGCGAATCAATATTTAGATGCATTTAAGGGGCTGATTGGTAATAACTTTAAAGTCTGATCAATACACTTTCCAAGATTTCCGTGATTCACGTTTTAATAATGTGCTTTCTGCCCTAGCTACTAATGCGTCAAAGCGAGAAAAAGGCTTGTAAGAAGAAGAAAGTCATACGTATATTAACCACATAAATCACCTGCTAGTATTAATCTTATTTTTAAACGAAATTTTTATTTGTTGATCTTCTAATTTCAAAATCGATTTCACTTTGGCTTTGCAATTTTCAGCGCATTTTTTCCCTAACCGTTAACACAAGTACAAAAATACGATCAGCTATAATGCGACATTAAAAAGATTATTGCTGCTTAAAACCCATAAAAACCGATTTAGTACATAACTATAATTTAATGTCGCATTGTTGAATTTTAAAAGAAAAATCGCAAAAGTAACTTCCGCACGGATCTTAAAACTTTGTTTATTGAGCTCTTTGGAATTAAGAAGATGAAATTTTGCTTATAATAAGATTTGTTTCGAGAATATATTTCCCAGAGTCAATTTCCGTTTCACATTTCAAATTTATATTCGTTGTTGGCAAATTTATACCTACTGCAAAACTGGATGATAATAATAATTGACTCAAAACCCGAGTGTTAGAATTATATTCCCAGAGAGTTAGTCAAAGTTCATTACGTGGAATGTACAAATTGTTTCCGGATTTTGGTAGACCATTTCCGCCACACGTCAGCCCAAAAACGGTTCGCCTCTTGCTGATTACAGATTCTTTAAAATATTGAAACACTCGTTTATTTGCCTAATACCACATTCGGAAAAGTTTCAACCGCCGTTTTCAATATAACACAAAAGGAAAAGTTAAAACAGTAGCGCACAAACAAATTAAATCAGTGGATCTAATAAAATCAAATTTATAATTTAGTTAGTTTAATTTATAATAAAGCAGAATTTTATAAGAAAAGTCGTTTCAGGAAAATAAGAAACTTTTGTTTAAAATCTGAGACAAAAAAGCTTAAAAATTCCTCATAAACAGCTTGCAAAATAACAGAGCAATACATTATACAACCATACACATTACACAGGACGACAAAAAAGGTCATGTCGTGACAACTTGACAAATTATATATCATTTTGTTCGTCTCAGTGAGACAAATCAAGTGCACAAAAAAATATCAAAAAGTTCACACACTTTGAACTAAATAATTTTTTTCTAATTTAAATGAATTTAAAATACTTTAACTTAAAAAAAATCATTACTCAATAACTATTTATTATGCCGATTTCCTTCAAATAAAGACCATTCTAAAGGGATGGACTTGCCCTTTAGAATGCTATTGAAATTGAATATTGGGAAACTTTTCTTAGAACAGTTTTTTTTTTCATCATCACCATCGTGTAAAGCTCTCTTTATTAGTTGTAATACAAATTTTTAAAAGAATATACCGTCTCACTGAGACGAACAAAGTGATATATAATTTGTCAAGTTGTCACGACATAACTTTTTTTTGTCGCCCTGTGTTATCCGAATTCACACATGCATGACACTCGCCATTTTGCATGAATATAGATCATCTCGGATTTGTAATTGTAAAAAAATTAAATGTAATTCGATCAAAAAGACACTCCAAAACAAAATTACAAATTAATATCCAATTTATTGTCTTACATCTTTAAACTTTTAACGTATGTAACTTGCATTCCGAATGTGGAAATAAAGTATTTCTACATTCTTAAACAAACAGTTCTAGGAAAACAAAAATTGCACATACAATAGAAATCTGTTCCTGTGGGATGCATTCGTTGCTTGCGATTATATTCTCAGTTGCCACATTTCGCTTCGAAACTTTTGTAATAGGTCATAAAATTCTGTAATGGTTGGTAAGAATGCATAATCAGCCGGTACGCTAAATTTGGAAGTGTTAATACTAAACTTTTTATATTAATTATGAATTAAAAGTATTAAAACTATTTCTACACTTCAAGATCAAGTTTGACAATTGTGTTAGTTCTGCCTGGCAATGGATAAGACAATGGATTCAAAATCACATGTATCCAACTGTTCCAATGTTCCGGACGGAAACTTCACCTCAACTTCCACTTAAGGGCTTAACTTCGTGATATTTCTACCTAAGTTTTTGTTTCAATTGAGTTAAACAAGAGAAACCAACCACCAACAACGAAATTATTGATCTACTTGAAATAACACTATTATAATAGGAAAGTGAAATTGTCCTACATATTACAATAAATTGGTTGTTTTAATAACGATTACTCTGTCATTAGTGGCCAGAAAAACATAAAAATACATTTAAATCAATAGTACACGCAAGCTCGAAACGTGAAAATAAAAAAATTACTTTTTATTCGATAGATGTGGTGGAATGTTTTGACATTTTTTTCGAGTCAACGAAACCCAAAACACTTAATGAATAATTGCTGCCAAAGTTTGGCGAAAACTTTCATTAATTTTTAAGCATCTTAAATTACTCGTAGACGAAAAGGCACTTTAAATTTAATTCAACTAAGTTCAAAACTAATCAACCAGAGAGCAATTACTAATCGGCGGTTTCGGTTTAATTTCTGTTGAGTTAATATTAACTTTAATAAACTTTTCAAAATTTCTGAATCTCGTCACTTTACAATCCTCGACAATTCACCTACACTTTCCGAAAAATAAACGACTACATAAAAGCGTCAACTTCAGTTATTTTCCCCCAAGAAGCCACTACAAGTTTTACAGTGTTGTCATAATGACATCTTGTTTGTAAGATTTAACAAATTGCACTGAAAACAACCTACAACGTTAGTAAAATCCTAGTCGACAAAGATAAACAGTAATCAGTTGGTCCTTATTACTCTTTATTAATTTTGATCATTTTTCCTTCCCTTGATTAATTTGGTGAAATGAGAAAAGTTTAGATGAAACAATTTACTGTGACCGAATTTTGCAACTCCCAACTAAATAAAATAAATCACCAAAGGAAATGATCAAAACTTTATGAAATGAACATGGGAAAATATATACAGAACAAATCAATTTTGAGAATATTTTAGACTCAGTGCTTATAAAACTAGATCAGAATTAAAATGTGTAAAAACTTTTAGCTAAAGTTTAGTAGAGTAGGTAGCTATAATCCTCTGTTATAATCCATTAGTTTGTAAACGTGAAAAGGTTGAAAAGAAACATCAAGTTTTCTACCTCGTTATAGTATATAACGAAAAAGCTACATTTCGGTTTTATCCAGTGAAGTGCGTTGGATGTTTTAGATGAACTTTCATTTAGCGTTAAAATATGGAAATGGTTGTTTTATGCAAAAATAGTAATGAGGTTCACAAAGTATAGTAGAAATTTTAAACTATACAACCTCCAAAGATTCTTTTAAATAATTTAATGTTTTTAATAATAAAAGTATAAAACAATACTCATATGCAAGCCACTCGTAACTGTTTGAATGCCACAGGAATTATATGAACAAAAACAGACCGATTAGCCAAACAAACACTTTCACATTCATAATAAAAGGCACGTTCACCTTTTTTGTCGAGTGCTCATGATAACGTTTATTTCCAATTCAGTAAAATAAAAATATTTCAAATAAATTGTTTTAATAGAAGAAAAAAAGACTAAACTAAATTTCACAATTCAGATAGGTTATTAGCTATTGGTTAAACTACGTTTTACAGCTTATATTAATAACTGTAAAACATGTTATATCTTTACACTTTTTGAACATTTTCCAACTTTCAAACAGTAAACAAAGTGCTGTATTTATATCAAATCAAGTAATTGAATTTAGGAATTTTTTGAAAAGATTTAAAACCACCTTAGAGCCAAGCAGTAGCTTTAATTTTTCTTTAAAATATAAAAAAATCATTTAATTTATTATGTATATTTGTCTAGAAAATTCTTCAATTTTATATAAGAATACAAAAATGATAAAAAGTTTTTAATGTAACTAATTATTCTCTTGCGATATTTCACTGCTTTAAAGCCAATAAAGCTGTAATAAGAAAAACATAAAATGGCAAAATGAAACAAAGGTTTGTTGCTTTTGCAGAAAATACAATTTATAAAACAAAAGTGTATTATGTGTCCCTAAATAGTAGAAAACTGCATTAAAACTACAGAAAACCACATTTAGTGCTTCAAAAAACTAATCATCGATTTCTAAACTAATTTACTGCAGCAGAGTTTAAATTAGTAATATTTGAAGCATTAAAAATTCGTCGCAAATTACCATTCAAGCTTTGGACGTGCACTTTAATTGGGTTAACTCTCTAAGGGCAGCAGTCATTTAAAATAATCATTAAAGTCCCTGCAGAAAATTTATCGTTTTCATGCTAAAATCCACCATTAAATGAGTAAAGCATTTCCTTGCGTTTAAACGGAGGTTCTGTAAATAGTTCGCAAAATTCCTCTAACGACCAAGAATGTGCTTGAGGAAGACTATTAACATAAGACAAGCAAAACAAAGTTTCAAATACATTTGACATAATTATTGTTCAAAGGAAAATAATAAATAGTGTGTTCTTGACACGAGTTTTCGCTAGAAAGGTCGTCGGGATTAGGAGGGATAAATTCAGTGAAGCTTTTTATCTTGATCGTGTTTGGAAGGAAAGCTCTCGCTGGACCTTTTTAATAATACAAAAAGCATTCGTCAATGTGAGTAAATTTGCAAAGCTAATTTTGAGAATTTATGGATAAAGGACTTGCATATAATAGCAATAGAACATTCGTTGTAAAAACAAATCAAAAAAACAAATTTTTCGATCGATTACAATTACGAAACTTATTTTCATTTCCTTGTTAGTCACGTGAATAATTTGTCTTTCATTATTTATGCATTATATTTATCCATGGAAATTTTTCCATTAACCATCCAGCATTAAATTTAGAATAACTTTAGCCATTTTGATTTAAATCTGACAGTGCTAGAATTAAATTTTGTATATCACATACACTGATGAATTTATTATTCAACAAATCAATACTAAAATCACAATCTAGATAAAAGAGAAACAGTTTAAACTGCGCTTGTATTTTGCTGAGAGCAGAAAAATCATGATCGCATTCCGTAAATTGGAGGCAAATTTAAGGTAAACCTCGGAGGAGTTTTCGTTCCAAGCGAAGTCTCTCCATTTAGAAATATTTTTCTTTAACCTCTAAACAAACGCTTTATTATGGATTGTTATCTTAAGTAAAGATCAAAAAAGTTCAATGATTTATTCATAAAGACTGATTCCAGCAACGTTTCTTTTCAGGTAAATTAAACGCTAGCGCACGCAGCCTCGAGTTTCGTTATCACGCATACGACTGACAGCTACATTGAAGACTGACAACAAAACGCTAGCATAATATCGAAAACACGCTAAGTGTATCATTAAAAAATTAGGAAATAAAAATCATGGTAACAAAGAATTTACGCAACATTTCTAGGATCTTATGCAAGTTACTAAATTATTTAAACAATGGGACTTTCTTCTACCCTTCATTCGTTTACTTTTCCCAAAGCCCGAGGCTACAAGGTTAAAATTTAATGACTTTGCAGCTTGGTGCTACGATCTCTGCGCTAATCCCAAAAATAAAGAAATTCTCGTTGTTTCGTTAAAATTGGGGAACAAACGCAATAGTCCTGCTATGAAAACAAAATTAAATTAAGGATAACAAGATATTTAAATGCAGGACGGGTTTTAAGACACAAGTTTTGGTTATTGGTAATTGAAAGTATCCCCAAAATGGAGATTTTGAGTGGTGTTCAACGCTTTGGAAAGTTTGATTTTTTAAATTTTTATTCTGCAAAGAATTTTTTTCAATAAAAATGTTTTGTTAGCAGCTGACGCTTTATACAGGAATAAATTGCTTTGCGGTTAGGCTTTGAAGGGCCGATGTTGAAACTGAACATTGACAAAACATTTAGAAATAATCAAAGTGAAATTGCACTTAAATTTAGTTAAAAACTAAATTTTTGTATAGAAAGGTTCTTGATTCTATTTGCTGAAAATACTCTAGAACTGTTAAATACCACTCAAAGGAAAAAGATATTTCAAAGTTTGAGGTAGTAATTTTACAAATCAGATTGAAGCACTTTATATTGAAATATTTTAGGTGCGTAATCGTCTTAAGAGATTTTTTTCAATAAGAACTGTCAAAGAAGCAATTTTCTTTCAATATCTTTCACTTAGTTCTCCTTAAAATTGTTCTCATGTTGAAATGATTAGCATTCGATTTGAGTCGATTTAAAACGGAAATGTTTAAATTAATAAATAAGTTTGAGAGCTTTTGCTTGGAACGTTTGAGCACTGCAAAGAATAGTGCGATAAATGGTTACTTACTGGCTAAGTGTGCGATCTGTGGAAGTGGCTCCGGAGTCGTGGTGTCGGCGCTCTTTGTGGACGATCCCCATCAGTTTCATCCACGCGTTGTTCTTGCCCCCAGGCCCCCCCATCCCACTCTGCCACATCGTCATGATTGCGGATCATCACCATTTACCCCCCGATCGAAATAAAAACTTCACAACCGGTGCAAACACCAGGAAGTCACAACACTAATCACTGCAAAAGCTCCAACTAAACAGCACCATCGTCGCACTGGTCTCTTGAAACCCTCCTTAAAACTAATACTCTAAATTCGAACTATTGCGTTAATTTTGGATGAGGGTCGAAATTACGAAGCCTATGTACAACTTCTACAAACTATGTAAAAATGGAAGATAACTGGATAAAAGTAGCGAAAAACTGCCAAAACTATCTATAAACTATCTAAACTACATTGAGCAAGATGTGAAAATTTTTAAAATTGACCTCCTTGATAAGTCCGATGAGCACTAATCGCGCACGTGGTCCTCGTCCTCCGAGCGGTTCCGGGTGCCGGAGAGAGCGTCGAAGACCGCCCGATTCGAGTCCAACAGATCAGTCATCCTTCGGGCCGGCGGCGGCGTTCCAACAGGTGCAGGTCGGCAGCGGCGGCGTCAGTTGGCGGGCAGACGCGTCGCGACGCGTATGGTACACTGAGGTCCGGGCCTGACTTCGCGGGGCACGCAGAATAGGGCGCAGGCGCCGCCCACTGCGGACCACCTGGGCCACTGTGATGGGAGATCGCACTGCAGCACCAGCGCATCTCATCCGTCCATTCATCCTGCGGCAACCGCCACTGACACCCTCCACCTGCACCCCACACGCAATTACCAGCAGGACTCCTAATCGCAGACGAGGCGACGGCACCCATAAAATTATAGATGTACTATGCCGCAGCCCGCCCTCGGACACCACGCGCCGCCAAACCCATCTTATTGTTGCAGGATCCACTTTCATTCATCGCTTCAAGGTTTTTCAGTTCTTGGAATATATCCAACTGAAACACTGGAGACAATATTTCAACATGCAATAACATTTAACAAAATTGAACAAATATTTTCATTATTTTCTAATGAAAGGATGTTGCGGATGTTCGACACTGCAAACAGTCTAAGGCAGCGACGGATACAAGAAATTCCAAGCATTGTTAACTAGAGAACGCAGAAAATACAATCTAAATTGGAAAATTGAGTTTTTCCTAGTATAAAAGAAAGAATGCAGATAAATAAAACATGCTACAATACCACAGAGCTCTTCCACAAGAGGTACACATTATCACAACAGGTATTCTATTTTCTTTTTATTTTTTTAAGTAAAGGTATAAGAACATTAAAGCTAAACATAGACACAAACCAAGATTTAACTATACAGGGTTATTTTGATATACTTTTCGTAATTTTTAGTATGATATTTGAAGAAGCAATGTTAACTTTTGGCAATGTCAAAAATTTGAAATTCGTTAATGTAAAATTAACCCCGTCTCATACTACATTCGACGCTCACTGCTTTGCTTATGAAATGCAATAAAAAAAGTAGTCGACATAATAGACGTTCTTGTAGTTTATAGATGATAATATTTCTCTTTTTAAAAAACTCATTTATTAATACCGTGCGATCAAAAACAAAATAAATTAGGGTAGTCGGTGATTAAAGTCCTTCAGATGGCAATCCTGATTTTTGACATCAAATGTCAGCGGAAACTTTAACAAGTTTGCGTTTTATTCCTTTTGAGTGAAATAATGTTCACTTTAGAGCAGAAAATTTTTATTGCTGTACAAGAGAAAAACGGTGGATGGTCATTTTCACTTTCAGTTTGTGTGGAAAATTTCCAGCTCAGATACCCAGCCAATGTGTTGCCAACTGTAGAATTTAATCGACGCCTACTCTAATTTTTTTTTTAATTTTGATCGCACGGTACTTTGGTAAACGTTACAATAGATGCTGAAAATGATGACCGTTTTGACCACTAGGAACGGGGCCGTTGGGGAAACGTTGTTGGTATAATAAACCGGCCTGCTCTCCATTAACGTCTGCTAAGCCATAACAGTTCACTACAGGTTGTCCGGAAAGACACGCACCTCCGTGACACTGTAACATCGGGCGGTGTCCTAAACAACAAGAAAAATGTTTAAAAAAATCTATCTATAAAAATTTCAAAAGATATGGGAGTTTAAATTTTGCACTTTAACTCTATTTATTTCTGTTGAAAAAATAATTTTCCAAGATTTTTTGCTATGGGCTATTAAAAGAGGAAACAAGGAAGCTGTATTCTAAATTGTAACTTTTTTTGGTGTTATTATATGGCTTTTGTTGGCAAAATTTTTGTACCTTTACTAAATAATTATAAAAAAGAATAAACATTTTTTTAGTACTCTGGGGGACTAATCAATTACTCCCCTTCAAGGAGGTGCTCGATTTTCCGGATACATGTATGTCCGCGTACTCGATGTTAGTATAGGGCATTTTTCGTCTTAATTAATCACAAATTTGCACCGAAACACTGACGATTTTATCACTGATTGTATTTAAATTTACTACCAAAATTTTGATCATTATTTTCTTGTTCACTATTGACTTTTTCCAAAAAAAAAAATATTTTTCTTTTAACGTACCCAACTGTGTGACTTGGTAGTTTATA
>NW_025401069.1:2514019-2602607 GCF_015345945.1 Tribolium madens
ACGACTGCAATATAACGTTTTATCCACAATCACAGGCCCAAATTATTCCAAACTTAATTACAAATTAAACTGACATTTAAACGTCACGCCAAATGTGCTTTCGATTAAACGTAGTAAGCTGTTACGCGGTGCGCTGGTTACTAACAGTGAAATAAAGTTACTTTATTCCACTAGTGGATAAAGTGGTAGTTTATACGCATCTAAAGCGTGGCATAAAGTCTCTTTATAGAGTGATTGTGGATAAAAGTATTAAATAAAAAGAATATTTAATAAAGTATTGAATAAAAAGTATGAAGAAAGCGGATTTTTATCATTTGCCTTCAGAAAGTAATAATTAATTAGAATTGAAGTGCTAGAAAACATGTGATCGTGTTTTGAGAATGAAATTTTGTTTTGCTTTTGTGTTATGCGATGTTTTTTGTCAAAATTGTAACTTATATGATTTATTCGCAAACGTCACAAAAGTGACCCTTAATGACTATAGATGACATAAGTAAAAAATTTACCTTTCAGGCATGGAGTAAAAACTCTATTTTTTGGCTTAAGCTTTTACTGACATTTACCAATGTTGTCTCTTTCTTATGTCTTTTGCTAATTCAGCAATTTTTAGAGTTTTTGCACATACATTGTAAATTATCAGCGTTCGGTCGTCTCTGACATAACCTACATTCTTGGGATTAAAGTAGTTGTTTATTCTTTTGGTACATAAATAACTATTTTTTCCATTAATGGTTAATACTCGTATCATGTACAAGCTTTTCCAGCTTCTTGTAATCATAATATTACACGTCGAAAACAATTATCATCTTAAATAAAAAATAAATAAATACTTACATAAAAATTAAAAAAGATGTATTAATGAAGTAGATTGTTTATCAAGTAAAAAGTCAGTGATAATTTCTGGAAACACATTTAAAGTAAATAATCTACCTCCACGGTAAAAATATATTGTTATGAATAGAAATTGAGTCTCAAATAAGAGAGGTAGATGTCGAGTGTTCACATTCACATATCTAGGTACCAAATAAGAAATAAGAGAAGTTTCAGAAGGAATGATATAAGAGGTTCTCGAAATAGTGAACAATGTAACAAAAGAGGCAAAGTGCGTCTATACAACCTTTAAAATCGATGAAGTTGTCACTGTCAAGCTTTGTAGTGTTTATAAAACAAAGCTTTCAACACCTATCGATGTGAACTATTAATATACACTCAATTTTCAAACAAAAGAAACACTTTTGTACTCAAAGGAAATTTATTCCTAAGACTAAATTTTAAGCCAAATACAAAGTTACCTCAAGTTTGTTCATTTATATTCAGGAGTATAAGAAAGGAGCTATTTAAATACTCTTTGATGTGGCTTACTCTCTTTATTCTTGTACCAACAAACTATTACTCTATTCGCTAAGAAAACAGATCGGAAAAAACGTTCAATGGCCGTGCGGTTTATTTTTGTGCTTGAAACACTTAAATAAATAAGTTCTTGTGTAGAAGGAGTTTCGATAGACACTTCTCCAATCTTAAAAACGCCAGCGATCGTTTCCAACAAGATTCACTTTGTTAGAATGTAGGGCGCGGAGTACCCAAGCGCAAGTAATGCCGCCAATATCTCTACTTAACATTTAATAAAGGTCGATGATATTAATAAATTTTGGTTATGTGGAGATAATACTTGTAAAGTTACGGATACGGGTAAAAATCACGCCGGACAAATCCTGGAATAGAAAAGTAATTTTGCTAAAAGGGAGATTTGTGAATGAAACTGAATAAAACCGAATCGGACATAAACATTTGGTATTATGATTGATTACATAATGTAATCCCAGATGGTTTGTATCACACCGAGTGTGATTATGTGCTGTTTGTGTTGGATTAGCTAATTGAGCAATTTCTTCATAATGCAGAAACTGAAACGTGTCGAAATTGTTGTATGTGTTTACACTTCCTGTGGGATTAACAGACCAGAGGACATCCAGTTTCTGTCTAGTGACCCACAATATTTGCACTGATGCAATTCTAATATATGTGAGCAACATATTGCATAATTTGCAAATAGGTTTAGTTAGTTTGGATACGTGTGAACAATTTTAATAAATAATTTGATTGTTCAACTTGGCCTTGCCTGAACAAATAATAGTAAATTATAAAAAAAATCGAAGTTATTGGTAAGCAACGGTACCAGTTTTGGCTTCAACTCGAGCTTCGGTTTAAACATGTTTGCGGCGTAAAATAAGTAGTAAATAAGACTGCCAGTCTGTTAGTTAATGTTAAATATAAACTGTAGTTTTCTACAAAAGTAGCTGCCGAAACCAATAAAAACTTCGCGTGTGGTTTAAGAGAAATGAATAAATAAGAATAAACATAGAAAATGTACGACAAAAATGCACGAAATAGCTGATCAAATAATTGTATTTTCTTAAATTTATATTTTAAAGATTTAGTAATGTGCTTTTAATAAACTTGTCAATAAAGAATTAAAATATGTATTTCTTTGAAAACTTTTTTTCTTAATTTATTTATTTACAGAATCCGGGTAGCTAAAAAAAATAAAGCGTATAAATCTTTATAAATTCTTTAATAATTCTAATTACTACAATAACTGCTGAAATTTTCAACTTTCTTTTTGTTACTGTTCTAAAACAATTTTTTGTCTGTTTGCTATCTTTTCCCGCAAGATATAAATCACAGTTTTTTTTTTTATAAACTAAGCCATATTTATTACACCACACTTGTACGAGTATAAGATATTAAGAACTGATTTGAAAAAAGCGAATTTAATTAAGAATTGAACTAAATCGAATTAAGTTGTCATTTACTTTGCATTGCAAAAAGTCAAATCAATTGTGAATTAAGATTTGATTGCAATTCAACTCGTACTCGTATATGTAGATTGCACATTGATATCAAATAGCAATAGTCGAGCGTTCTAAACTTGTATCAACGTAATTATAGCAAACCTCAAGCAAAATCAGAGAACAAATTCTATCTTTTATATCTACAGGGAATTATTTTCAATTTTCTCGAATTGTGGAGAGAAAATTATTTCACGTTTTGAACGTAACCAGATTTAATAAAAAAGCACACGCGTAAAATTACTTATATCAATCAGAGTGATTAATCTAAGATATTACATATCTATTTATTTATTACATAAATCTCGTTAAAATGTAATGAAAATTAGCGTGAGTGAGTAAACTTTACACTGATTTTATCGAGAAGGTAAAAATTTACCATATACGAGTACATTTACATATCAGCATGTTTATAGCAATTAAATCAAAAAAATTATTTGGAATTAGGTACTTAATAAACACAAAATTTTACAAAACGTCTTTCTGTACTAACATGGTGTGTTAATTTACAAAAATATCAACATTTATTTTATAAAATGAAATAAATCGTAAAAATGATAATTTTTTTCTCCTGCATTTCCTATTTTTTACAGTTTTACCATAGAGGTTTTAAATAAGCAAATTAAACTATTAAGTAATTTTTAAATAAGGTGCAGATTTTCTTCTCATGCACGATAAAGCCTGCCCACATGTTGCCAGAATTGTGAACTCTTACTTTAACAAGATTGGAATCGCAACAATGGTATGGCCAGCACAGTGGTCCTGATCTTAATCCCATCGAACATGATTGGGATCATCTAAATTGGTGCATTTGAGAACAACGAATTTAGATTAACACACTAGATAGACCTATAAAGAAAGAATGGAATGAACAACGGATTCAAGCCGCTATTGGAGTCAGAGATGGAAATACAAGATACTTTCAGCTTTCACAGAAAGCATTTTTTTATTTTGTTACTTGAACTGTTTTCTGTAAGGTTGGTAATTTTACAGTACCGATTATACAGGCTGATCTAAGGGTGTGCAATTGGTCTATTAATTGATAAGTACAGTATGTCCCCGGATTGAGTTTACAAGAGGAAAAAAAAATATCTTTGATTTTAGGCCAAAACTGCAAAGGAAAAACTTTTTTGCTTTATCTGAAACGAGCGAATCTGTAATTAAAATTATTCATTATTCTGAGTCAGTGGAACGAAAAGTTAATTTTTGTCTAGATTTTGGACTAAAATAAAACCGCCAATGTGATAGGTCTTAAAAAGCAAAGAAAACTTACTTCTAAGTCCAAAATTAAGAAAAAAAATATAACTTTTTTTTTCACTGAATTAGAATAATGAGGTTTTAATTACAGATTTGCTCGCTTGTTTCAGATAAAGCAAAAAAAATTTCCTTTGCAGTTTTGGCGTAAAATCAAAGATAATTTTTTTTCTCATTGTAAACTCAATTCGAGGACATACTGTATATTAATATTGACATGCCTTTTCAACGTTCGGTAGATCTATTTAAAATGTGCATTTTTTAAATATTTTTATTATACACAAAGTGTTGTATACAGGGTGGTGAACCAAAGTTATATTTTTTTAAATAGTGCACTCTATATAGTGTTCTAGAAGTAAACCGCCATACCTCAACCAGTGATTATAGAAAACGTTATTCTGAAAAAAAAGTTTCTATCTTCATTCGTTAAAGACATTGGACATGGAGTGCGTTTGAGCTAAAAATTTTGTTGTCAACATAGGTAGGCAACACATTAAACTCAATGATGGCAACAAATGGGTCTAATGTACTGTACAGTCAGAGAAAAACGTTTTTTTTTTGGTTTGCTAATCCATATGTGTAGTGTTGGGAATTTATTTAATGATGTTAAAAACAACAAATATTCAAACTAAGTAGATTTTTACCTACAAATTCAAAGTCAAGACCATATCAAACTTTTTTTTTCGCGATACGATCAATTTAAGGTGCTTACAAAAAGCTTTTGTTGCATACAGTTTATTATAATATCATTATGAAACGGTATTCTTGTTTATACAGGTGTTCCGTTTTTATTGTTACATATTTAAACAGGTGATAGAATATTCAATTTTAAGACAAAAGTTTCCTAAGAACATGTATCAAAAAATGTTATGTAGACGAGCTACACCAGCTGAGATAAATGCGTTTTTTAATGGGATTTTTTCACTATTGCAGAATAGATAAAATTACAAGTTGATACAGCTAATAACCTTTAAACACCTGAACGAATTCACAGATTAGTTTCAAAAAAATTTTTAATCACAGGCGTCTTAAACGGTAAGACAAATTTAATTTTTAACTTTTATCCTCTTTATGGTCTGTAACACAAATGTGTAAACTGATATTACTTAAAAACGGTAAGTTGTATCGAAAAAACGCAAAAGATCTTTTTTTGTGAAAAACTATAAAATTTAAAATTGTGTGGCTTAAAGTGGCAAGAACCAACAGCTAAAATAGTTAAAGAACTTTTTCCCTAAACCCCCTAGTTTAGGACGCCCCTAAGTAAAAATTTCAACATTTTATCTTTGAATTCGTTTGGGTGCATAAAGATCATCAGTCGTACCAAATTTTGTAATTTTATCTACCAATGGTTGCTGAAATATTGGAAAAAATCCATTAAAAAATGTACCCCTTTCAGGGGATGTAGGTCCCTTAGTTAATATTTTTCAATACATGTTCATAGGAAACTTTTATCTTAAAATTGAATATTCTATAAATATTCTCATAAATGAATCGTTTTCGGACTCATACGAGTATGTTTATGTTTATGTCATACTAAAGTATTATTTAAATAAAACTTGGAACTAAGCAATTGTTTTTGTGATAAAAAACGACATATAAAAAATCACTGCTGAGTCGGCTATAAATATATTTCTGACAAATTTGTTGCAAAAGAAAAATTTAGAATTGCATATAGTTTTAGCAAATAATCGACTAGATAGACACTTTACAGGTTGCACTAACCCGCAAGAAGTTGAATAACTTATGATTTTTATTTAAATAAAACAGCCTGTATTTGTTTTCATATACAGAGTGCGCCAGAACTCGCGCCCCAGAGAAAAATGCCATATAAGGTTAGATACCAGGAACATGAAAAAAATGTTAAAAAAAATATCTATAATAATGTCGAAGTTATGAGGGTTTAAAGTTTGCACTTTGACTATAGGCTATTAAAAGAGGAAACAAAGAAGCTGTATCCTAAATTGTAACTGTGTTCAATGTTATTTGTGGCTTTTATTGGCAAAATTTTTGTCCCTTCACTAAATAATTGTAGAAAAACATATACCAGATCATTAGTATCCTGAAATACACATAAAAAAATGTCAAATGTCAAAAAATAAATGTCAAAATTTATAGTAAATTTAAAATATTTCTCAGTATTTTCAAAAAAAAGTTTTTTATGATCATTAATCCTGTTACTATATCAACATTTATTACTCTACATTTTAATTACTGAAAATAGTATATTCTGTGACAAGTTTAAAATACAGGATGTCCCATCAAAGTGTTGATAAAGTCCATTATTTATCTTTAAATAAGTATTAAAATTTTACAAAAATTATATTGGCAATTTCAAATATACAGCGTGTCCCAAAAATCAGTTACAATACAAACTTGTGTTTTTAATTAATAATAAGTAATTACGACACCATATTATGTTTCTTTGCTTTTTTATAGATGTAGCTTTTAATTTCAATGTTTTCAGGCTAAACTTCTATTAGTTATTTTGCTTAGTTTTTGAAATAAATTGTTTTTTTTTTCTCGCTGGGACAGCGTGTATATCAAATATGCATGTATAGCGTATATAAATAAATAAATAATGATAATTTTCAATCTGTAAATAATTTGCGGGCACGAAATTTTGAACGATTTGTCATTCGACTGGCACAAAAATGTAAAACGGGCTTTATACAACTAACATCACTTTCGATTTTTGTAATTTTTATCCTGACAGCTAGAGAAAAAATGACAACAAATCACAATAATTTATTGAACTTATAGAAAAACACGTAGGTATTGTTGGCATAATTGTTCCGGAAAAAATCAACGCAGAAAATAAATTTCAACTAAAATTTTCAAATTTTAGTTTCGAACGTCAATCATAATGTCATTTTTTGAACTGACATAAATTTGATTATGTATGCCATAAACTAGCGCCTCGGTTTTAAACTTGAACAGTTTACTGTAACGTTGCATCAAAAAATAACTTGTTTCATCTAACCTGCCCTCTGTTGATTAGTAGTCAAACTATGTTTAGAATTGCCAAATTTGAAAATTTGGTCGTTGGCCGATGATGTCACCGCTTGTGGTACACGCAGCCATCTTAATTTGCGCGCGTGCGCGTTGGCTGTCAGAAAGTGCAGCATAACCGGGATCTGTCACCGAAAGTGTGTAAAAAAATTGAGTTTGTAGTTGTTTTTGGTGGTTACATCCAGTGATAGGTTAAAATAATGGCGAAGCCCGAACAGGTCCTACACATCGAACCCCAGAGCGAGCTGCGATTTCGAGGTGAGCCCTCTCGACGATATATTGACCTATTCCACGATCCGCCAATAACAAATAGTTGCCTCTAGCCCAAGGAATCTATTTCAAGATTTTGACGTGGTCGGGGGCTCCTGCCACGCCACCCCCGAGTTTGCCAGGGCCGGAGCGAGGCGCGGGCCCACATTAACGGCGCCTCAAAATCGAATGTGATGCGCGAATTATTGCATATTCATGACACAAAGTGCGAATGAAGCTGTCAAAATACGAGAGGTTAGCCAGATTCGGGGGTGGAATGCGTCTACAAACGTTACACTAGTGAGGAAGTCCGACTGACACAATGTGCGAAGCCTTACATAAGGTTTATCATATATCAATATCCCGCGCCGAGGGGAAGAACCGATCTTGACACAAATTTCGACGAGATGGCAATATTTTTAGTTACCTAAATATAAGTCTAGTACATGCTTGAAGCATATTGTAGATCAAAATTTTGAAAGACAAGCTTGTAACAATTTCTACGAAGCGACTAAAATTCCACCAAATCATGTGTGTCTGAGTTTTAGATTGATCACTTTTTCGGATTGTATTACTAGACATGTTAAGTAATGCATATTAACACGATTCAAGGTGTTTTCGTCTTAGGTTTACATTTGATATACTTACTGTCACATGGACTGTGTTAACACCGTCTATATTACCATAAATTCAATATTCGCTATGATTACCATACAAAATGTCTTGACCTGAAAGAAAAGAACTATTCAAGAAATATTTTGAAGTTTACATTTACATCACATTTTTACTAAAACGTCATCGAAAAAAGGCGTAAATTAGTGTTAAAAGTTTGCAACTACTCGCTTATTGTCTCAAATAATGTCTTTTTGATGGCTTTTGTTTGCGAAGTTCTACCGTCTGTTAAAGATTTGACATCTCACTGAGGCATATAATGAAACTGACAAAAAACGAGGCTTTGTTTTAGCAAATAATCCATACTTCTTGCTGCGACGCTTAAGAAAACCTTTTTTTTTCTACCTATAACTGCAATTACTAGTATATTACATAACGAGCACGGAAAGTGCAATACCGCGAGTGCGTTAGAAACTTTCTTGCAAGTTTTGTACACTATTTTTCCTACGACCATAAATAATTTTTTTCTTACGAACATATTTTTTTTCATAACGATTTATTTTTTATAATGGATACAAAAATACGTTGAATAACGATTTATTTTTTATAATGGATACAAAAAAAAAATACGTTAAATGAAAAAATACAAAACATTCGAATTCGAAATACAAAACAACCTCGTACGATAATGTCAATTTTCGCGCATATATAATTGTGCGTTATGATCTAGTTTCGTATATGGTCGTAGGAAAAATATTTTTACAAACATATTTGAGAAAAATTGTTAATATGATTATTTCAAACGTCCCAACAATTAAATAATGACATTTTTGTATTAAAAAAATCATTTGTTTAACATCACGTCTCATTATTTCACAGAATTGTAGTGTTTTAAATTTTGCTACTTTAAAATTTAAGAAAAAAAGAAACAGTCATATTACATATATTTTTTTATTTAATCAATTAACAAAATCGGTTTTAGGTTGTTCTTAAGACTGAAACTCTGTATATTAGTGACTCCAGTCAGTAGAAAATACAGGGTGTTTCCCATAATTTTACGAGGCCTGTAAGATGCAATCATTCCGATACGAACTCGATTACAAATTTTGAAAATTTGGATAATCTTCCTAGTTTGTTCACCCTTTCAAAAATTACAACATTTTTATTTAGTTAGTGATTAAGATAGATAAACTAGAATCATATTTATGCCGTCTCTTGATATAACAAATGAGGATTGTTTCTGAAAAACTGCAATTTATGACTATTAATGAAACAGTGATTAGTTTGACTACTGTCATTACTGAACTACTGTCATGGGTTTCCAAAAATTAAATAATTAAATGTGGATTTTTTGTATCTAGTGTTTTGTGAATTTTGTATATTTGGGTGCGTACATTAGGCACAAGCCTAAAGTTATGTGAAACACCCTATATTTAGTTTTAGATTTTAGCGATTTAAAAAGAAATGTAAAAAAAACACGCACTACTGAGTAGGTTTTTCGTCGTTTAGGTAGACTATTATATTGAGAAAATCATCTTCTTATACAAAATTAGCCAAAAAAATTAATACGAGATATTCTTGTATTCAGAAATCTAATTTTAAAATCTACACTAAGTAATCAACTTTTATAATAAACTATTTATAGCAACTTGAGGTTTCTCACTAAAATTAATTTAAATGCTGTGATAGTCTGTTACACAGTTAGTATATTATCTTTGAGGTATTTTCGTCTATGAAAAAGCCACAGACTCCCTCAAAAAAAAAAAACAACTGGCGTTACTTGCATTGCAAAACAGTCACATTTATTGTTTTAAAATTTAATGAAAAACAGGACAAAACGTAATTATATTTTTCATAAAACTGCAATGCTTCTCACAGTTTTAGTTAAAAAAAGTTGAACGATTTCGATTTAAGAAAAAAATTATTTATAGGTATATTAATAGAAAATTAGTTCACGTTTGAAACATTTATTTATTCTTACAGTCATGAGTCAGTCATCAATTGATTTTCTGATGTATTCAAAAATAAGACCGCGAAAGTCCCATTACCAGCTTGGCTTGTGCCGGCAACCGGATTTTGTTTTGAAAATAACGGTCTTATTTTCGAATACAGTGAAAAATCAATTGTTGTAGACTGTATTATGAAAACGTCTTTTTTCCATTTGGAAAAATTACTGTTTATCTCAAAATTTTAAACAAATAATAAAAATTTCATTGACCACAAAAATCATGCTTTATAGCTAGCTAGTTACAGTTGAAAATTTATTAGAAAAATAAGATGATGAAGAATTGAAATTATAAAACTCGCAAGTTTTGTGCTTAAAAAATTATGTACGTACGGTTATTATTAAAACCGGTCAAAAGTGGCCGTAGGTGCGGCAAAAAGTCGTCAGATGCTCCGTGAAGGAACACATGGAGTTTCACCGAATCAATCGAGTCGGAGTAATTGGAACAGTTCGAATTTGCCGATTTTTAATATTAATTAATAACAATGGATATCTGTAAAAAACGTCAATCGATCGTATCATTTACATCAAATTAGCATAGGGCAAAGTTTAAATATTTAAAGTTGTCCCAGTGTCAGAGAACGGCAATTTAATTCGGATTCACTCCCACAAATGTTACTTGGAATAATCCAAATTTAATTGTTACGTCGAACAAAAGAACTGCTAATCTGCTGATTGAAGAGAATAGAATGAGACATAAGAATTTCTTATTAAGAGAGCCCCTATAAAGTGTCTTTTATTTCCCACGAATTAATTACAAGTTCGAGTGGTAGCAACAAAACGCTCTTACGCTTAATTTAACCTTATTGTTGGAGAAATTCAGATTCATTTGTTTGGTTTATTAAATTAGTCACGAAATAATTTTATTGAGCTATTTATAAAAAAATCAGAGGGAAAGTAAGTCGTGCATTTTTAAAGCACTCGAGCCTTATATAAAATATAAATTTTCCTTTGTAAACCGTAAGGAATGGCATTTTCCTGCGTCAGACAGCGAACAATATGGATTTTATTTTAATTTGCCTGCTTAGAAACTCCTGGTGTAATTTTTCAGCAGAAATCGACTTGAAATTAAAAGCTTAACAGTGTATTCGCTTGGAATATCTAATTGAAAACATAATAAATTAAGATTTATTTTATCATAGGTATTAACCACTATTATTATCTCTAATTGTTACTTAACTTAGAATTATGTCTGCTGTTTTGTTTCCAAGTAAATCTATTTCTTGTGGAAACAAGCAAATTTTTTTATTTTTGGACTGGAACAATGATAAATTGACGTCCTGCGGCTCACGCGATGTTTGTCGTCCTTTAAAGAAGTGAAATTTCACAAGTGACCACTTTGTTACGTAAATATACGTCTTTGTTAATTCGGAAATTCTGTCTGTGGGGTAATACTGAATTTTAAATGAATGATAAAGCAAATAATTTTCAATTGATTCGCTCCATTAATAAAAAAACACTTCACCCTCATTTTCTTTTGAATAATTAAACTTCATTCGAATTACTTGTCATTGATATTATGAAATAATAAACTGATATCAGTGAAACAAAAATGAATATTATTGTTATTACAAAATCATTAGATTCTGATGCGACAATAATTAATATCTCTGCTAATTTGCTCTTGAAGGTTAAAAAATATTCAGTATTTATACTTTTCTTGCTTTAGACATAATTTAACTGGCGAAAGCAACAAGTGTACAACAAAAGAAATGAATTTGATTCTTCTCTTATTTGACCTAATAAAAGTGTAGAATGTTAGATTGCCGCCGCTTTATTTCTTTCATCTTACTCAAAAAGGGAGACTCAAGGATTACAATGCATGGTGGAAATTTAAGAGGGATCTTATGAGAACAAGTGGGACTATTAAACGTAGTTTATTGCATAAAGATAATTGCGTGCTAGACTACATAATGGCTCTCTCGACTTTGCATGAAACTAGTCCAAAAAAATTGTTGAAGATTCCAATAAAATACTTTTCACTAATCTTGATTGGCAATTCTTAATCTAAATTCCTTGTCCGAAAAGCGAGAGAAATATTCGACCTACCTTAACACATGACGACAATCTAGGTTATTAACACGAGTGGACCAGCTGCTAGGCCATGTGTGCATTATTATGCAAGCAACTGCTTGAAGTTTCCAGGATAATCGAAAATCATAAAAATTAAATTTCTCTCTCTGATCAAAATTCAGTTTCTTTTCATTTTATTCAAATTCCGTAACTAATTTTAAACTAAGAATTGGTCCAACTGCCAAAACACCTGACCCTACTCGAAGTCGCATTCCTCGGGTCAGCTTCAAACAATTTTAAAATTATTCAGTGGAAAGGAAAGTGATTTACGTGAATCGAATAATCAACAGGTACTTCCGCCAAATAAAAATTCGAAGTTTATTTAAACATAAAACAATTCTCTTATTGTTGAAAGACTGTGAGACTACGAAATAAATTTAGCAAACTACAATAATATACACAAAGCACGCACAGTAGTAAAGAATCGAGATTTTTAAATTAAATCTTTTCACGTGAAATGAAGAAATTTTGTAGATGGGAGAGAAACGTACCAAAGGATGCGTTTATTTAAATTAATCGTTTTTCGTGTCAAAGTGAAAAGACTCAAAGGAATCAGTGAAAGGATACCAGTTACAGGAAATTAGGATGTTAATTGAATTGAGTGAACTAAATAAGTTTCCCTGATTTTCATAAACATCAAGGAAAATTCGTTATATTTAATGTGGAAAGGTTTTTCTTAGGGTTTTTCTACTTTAAATAAGTCGTCTGATGTAATTTTGGCACTTTTCCCGTTTACTTAATGAATTTTATAACCGTCTTTAAGTTTCCTCAAATGTTTTGACACAATTTTGTACAAGTTTCTACGATTTTTGACGACTATCGTTGTACAGGGTGTCTCAAGTTTTATGGCCGGCGCAAAAATAAATATTTATAATTAATTGAAAAAAAATTGACAGTGTAAACGACAGAGAACATTTTAATTTGATGTTTTGATATTGTACAAAATTTGGTTTTTAGGGTCTCACTGATATACGCTAAAAATTTTGAACAATATTAAAGCATCAAATGCAAGTCTATATACATAATCCTCTATCGTTTGCACTAGCAATTTTTTTTTTTATCAATTAAAAATATTTATTTTTACGCCGGCCCTTAAACTTGGGACACCCTGTACAGGGCTCCAAGCAAAGACATCAATAAAAGATGCTGCAAAATAATGCATATTAATACGTTGACGGCAAAGATTTTTATTAGAACTCTTTGTGCAGGGTGATTTTGAAGTATGTGCAAATATTTTATTTTTTTAGGCATTAGTAGAGCTCAAAAGAAGTCAAAATAACTCAACTTGCCTTATTCGAATGTTTTGAGATACCTACAAAGGGTTTTGTTCGTCGAATAAATTTAAATTTGTCGCGCAGCCTTGAACACCAACTCAAATTGTAAGCAAATATGATCTCTGAGATTAATTCTTCAAAATTTATAACATTAAAAAAATAGTAAGAATTAACAAAAACAGGTACATACAGAAAAAAGTATCCTCATCTAAAAAAAATCATAAAACGGCAAATTGAGTAATTTTGACTTCTTTTGAGCTCTACTATCGCCTGTTAAAATATTTGCACATAACTCAAAATCCCTCTGTATATTAAAAATATGGTGATATGTGAAAAATGCGAGCCCACTCGAATTTAAACCTCGATACTTTATTGCAGTTTTGACTTTGTTTTCTCGTTTGTGTTTTTTTGCATATGCTTGGTAAAATATAGAACAGTGTAACTGGGAATCCATTAAGTAACCGTAATTTTCGCCATGACGTATATTTAGACCTTAAACACCCGCAATTGCGTCGTATACAGATTATAAAACCCGTCCATTAAATAAAACAAACATGAAAACTACGTTGGCATTTGAAATTATGAGCAATGTTGTATATGTATCATAATCATGCAATTTCATAAGATTTGGCTCTTTTCCAGGACCCTTCACCGCTCCAGTGACCTCTTACATGAAACTAACGAATCCATCAGACAAAAAGGTTCTTTTCAAAATCAAAACGACAGCGCCAAAAAAGTACTGCGTACGCCCCAACTCGGGTGTCCTAGAGCCCAACACTTCAATAGAGATAGCAAGTAAGTGTTTCAAATCCGGAATCTCATGAATAGGTAATGAGAGGGAATCGTCGATATTTCAGTAAGTCTCCAGCCGTTCCTGTTTGACCCAGCGGAAAAGAACAAACACAAATTTATGGTGCAGACGTTATTCGCGCCAGACGGTGACGTGAATCTCGAACAGTTATGGAAAGAAATCGGCCCCGAACAGCTGATGGACTCCAAGTTGAAATGTGTTTTTGAAATGCCAGTCGAACAGAACGAAAGTCAAGAGGAAGCCACTAAAGCTAGTCCTAAAGCTGCGGTTGCGGCGGTACCCAATAACGCCATAGATCCGGAATTGCAGAAAGCGGCCGAAGAGGTGAGCCACTCAGTTCAAAATTAGAGATTATGCTTTCTATCTAAAGCGGAAAGATTAAACAAAAACAATTGCTCATTTTCTGTTTTATCAATTTTAATCAAACCTGATTAACCTGACAAAAATTTTGTGAATCAACAGTATTGTGAGATCATAATCAGGTGGCCTCCAATGAAAACAAAAAACTATGAATTAATTCATAGTCTCTTCTTGTCTCAAACACGACCTTGTGTTGTAGCATTTTTTCTAGACACTATTTGGAACAAGTTCATTATTATTGCACAGTCGTAATTAGAAATCTAATCAATTTTAATGGCATTATAAAGTGAGCAAATTGGTCGTAACAATTCCAAATGTGTGTTTAACTGTCATTTTTGTAAGTAGTAATTTTTTCGTTAGGTTCAACAACTTAGGGAAGAAGAAAGTTCGTTGAGGCAGGAGAATCTCCGACTTAAGGAGGAAATTCTTCAATTAAAGCTGGCAGCAGGAGCGCGAGTGACCCAGACCAACCGATACGCACCTCCAGCGCAACAGCAGAACATCCCAGTAATATACATGGCTGTGGCTGTAATTTTGGGCTTCTTAGGCATCGTATTGGGCAAGTTTGTCCTCTGAGACCCTCCTTAGAGACTTAGCGTGGTGTTACTCAGTTTACCATGCCCAAACTCCAATATATTGTATATTTATTACAGTTACTTCATTATTATCTACTGTAAAATAAAATTTCTTGTGCATACTTAACGGGTGTGCTGTTTTGGTTGCATCTTTAGACCAATCGGTTCATTGCCAATCTTAACATTGTCAAAAAACAGTTTAGTATTAGATGGAGGAGGGTGGTGTGTTGAGGTTGGAGGGAATACTCGGTTGGTCGTTTTTTTACAGAGTGTTTATTAAAAACGTAGCTAAACGAATTTAAATGTCGGAAACTGTTTTATTTGGAATATAGATGTTTGATTTTTTTTCATCTCAGCAGTCGCAAATTAGAACTATATATACAATATATGGCAAGTTTACTTACTAGCCATCTTTTGGACGTTTCATGCCTTAAGTTTTCATTTCGTATACAGTGACAGTTCAAACGAACTTGTTGCTAAATTTGGATACATTTTAAGGTGAATGTTGTTTTCATACACGCACTGACTGTACATAACTTTGAACTTTCTCTGTATACTCAATGTGTCAAGCAACCTTCCTGCACTGTTGTTTTAAATAAAAGTCACAATTGTGTTAGATCTATTTATTTTGTTTTTAATTTAATGTTTTAATATTGGGGAAAGTTGCTTGACTCTTGCATTTTTTAATTTTTCTTAGTATTTGTGGTAATAGTTGAGTCATTTTGTAATTGTTAGTTAGAATCGAGCACTTGCCAAGGTCCATTGAGAGAGTTCACTTTAGAATCACGTAATTCTTGCATTTGGGTTTCAAACATCCTACTTTAGACTAGGTCCACTTCATATTAATGTGGTGCTGTCGTATTTACATTTTTTTTATTCATCCTTGGACTTGATATTACATTAATTTGACATGAAAGAGATTTTTACATGTGTCTGTGAGTTTTGTTAACTTATAGATTTAGGGCAAATAAACATCTAAAATTAATAGTAGTAAGAACTTGGCTTGGTGCGATTGTTCATATGTATTATATTTTAACACGTTGTACTATTTTATGCTAGCCTGGTAAGTGTAAGTAACTTCAGTGAATAAACTATACTTCATTACTTACTCATACACTTTTTGTAAGCCGTTATCTTTCCATACAAGTAAATGCATATATTAATTGAACCGATGTAAAACATAGCAAATTATAACTGACATGTTGCATTCACTCGCCTTTTAATTCTCCAAAAACGCCTCTGTAATTCAGAACTATTTCATCTTCAACTCAGTCTTTGATAAGAATACATTGTTGTCGACTGTATCTCTAGAACTGGAAAAGTTATTGAGAATCACTCAAAACCATTTCGGCGATTCCTAAAATGACATGGTGACTCACCTCCATTCACCCACCAAAAAAATGAAAATTTAAAGTTTTAGTTTTGAATAATTGGAAAACGGCTTTACCAAATAGGTTGTTGCATGACATTTTTGAAAAGCGCTTGTTATGAGCTTTTCAACGGTGTATCACAAGTAGGGTAGTGCCACTAAAAATTTTCAAATTGGGGTGCGTCACTTACCATGTCATTTTGATTCCCCCTAGGAACTACTGAAACGGTTTTGAGTGATTCTCAATAACTTTTTCAGTTCTAGAGATATTGCCGATTACAACTTTTAAAATTGACACTCTGTATGTGCAGCCAAGGTAAAACATGCGTTATCAGAATAGTTAATAAAAAATAAAGTTTTTTATTATAAACGTCACTATTTGCGTGTAGTAACTAATAAAACAATTCCAACTGTCCTTAAATAAAATTTATTTGGAGACAAAAGTTACATATCTACATGATCATGCAAAAAATATAGCATTTATGTAAGTATGTGAAATAAATGGGATTTATACAAAAGATACGCCATAACAAAATAAATATTCGAATCACATAAACAGAATTAAACTTGATTAGCCTGCGGATTATTTAAATTCGGATTATTGGCTTGTGGTGCACCCTGTTGAACATTTCCTTGGACTTGTGGAACACCTTGAGGTTGATTTTGCAGAGGAACTTGTTGTGGTTGCTGATTTTGAAGTGGAACTTGTTGCTGTTGATTTTGTACCGGAACTTGCTGTTGTTGATTTTGTACCGGAACTTGCTGTTGTTGATTCTGCACCGGCACCTGTTGTTGCTGTTGATTTCGTACCGGAACTTGCTGTTGTTGATTCTGCACCGGCACCTGTTGTTGCTGTTGATTTTGTACCGGAACTTGTTGATTAACCGCCTGCGGGTGTTGCTGCTGATAGTTGGCTTGTTGCTGTTGATAGTTCACTTGTTGCGGATGTTGCTGCTGCTGCTGTTGATAGTTCACTTGTTGCGGATGCTGTTGATATTGGACCTGTTGTTGTTGGTAGTGTTGTGGAGGCTGTTGGTAGTGCTGTTGTCTTTGTTGGGGATATACCTCATTTGTGTTCAAATCAGGTAGATGCCCCTGAAATCAGTTTTACCTCCTGGTGACTTCTCTATTTCAACTTACCTGAAGCTGTTGTGGATGTTGTTGTGACAGTTGGCCCGGATGGAACTGCTGCTGTGGTACTTGTCCCGGGTGGTATTGCTGTGGTGGAGGGTGCACTGGAACTCCATTTGGATGAACAGCCACATTAGGGTGGTATCCTGGAGGAGGGTGCTGGGCGTATCCTTGAGGAGGATACCCATGAGGAATTTGATTGGCCGCCTGGTGCCGTCTTATATACTCTTCCAGTTCTTCATCAGTGTAAGGTTTCCTCTCATCCAATCCTTGCCATCCGTGGTCTTGCTGGAAGTCGTTTCTTTTCGTCTGTGCGAGAAATTCCTCATAGTCTATAAAACCGTCTCTATTGACATCAACCTCACTGAAAACGCTTTCGCGCATTCTCTCCATTTCCTCGGCTCTTTCCCTCATATCGTCCTCAGGTTCACCGGCAGCATACATTTTTTGTAGCTCCTTGACAAACAAAGCTTTGACTTCGTCTTGATCCCATAGTCCGTTTCCGTCAATGTCGTGCAACATAAAGAAAGTTTTGGGGTCAAACTCCTGCTGCATCTGGTCTTGTTCCTTCCAGACCTCTTCGAGTTGGGCTTTATGACCCGGCTCGTGCAACTTTTCATGCTTCTTATGCTTCTCCTCACGTTCTTTAAACTCTTTCTCTAGTTTTTCCCTATCTTCCCCATTCGTATGGTTGAGTTTCGCTTGCTTTTCAAACTCTTTCTGCAACTCATACTCCTTGAATTCCTCCCGTCTCTTCTTATCAGCTTCCGCCAAATCAGCAGTTGTCTTAGCAATAAGCTTCTTCAAATCGTCAATTTCAAAAGTATGAGGATTCGAATGATCCAAATGCTTGTGACTGGGATCCTCCAAATCTATATTTTGCTGCAACTGCCTCTTCTTCTCGGTTAACTCCTTCAGTCTGACCAATTCCACTCTTTTGATTTCATCCAAACGGCTTCGGACGTGATGCGACACGAATTCTAACTCTTCAGCTATTTTTCCAGATCTAATGTCTGTTTCATCGGCTTTTTCTAATTTTTGCCGAAACTGAGGATCCGATTCGAGGGCGTTTACGACCTCTTGTAAGTACCTGTGGTACTCCATGTAGTCCTCAAGACCGCCCATGTCATCTTCGCTCTTTTCCTTGTCTTTATCTTTGTTCTGAGTCACAGGTGGTGCGAAGCAAAGTTGTAACACGGAAATGATGAAAAATGCGATTGGAATGGATCGGTTCATTTTCTGGAAAAAAGAGAGTGTATTATTTTGAAATTCAAAGGGAAATCGAAGAAAAACCTAATATTGCAATATTTTTCTGTTCTAATAAGCAAGCAAATCTTATTTCGTAATTCATGGGAACAAAAAATATACAGTATAGTGGACATAAACCTTTGCGATAGGGTTTCATTTTATTCTTCAAAAGCCAAAATTTTGATTATTTTGATTGTCAGTCACTTTTGACACAATCTTGAATAATTATTGTTTTGATGACAAATAAGAACTGTTTTACGAATTTTATTGGACAATCACTGACAATTATAACTGAACATAAAATAAATATAGAAATTGATTACAAAGGATCAAATTACACGAACGATAACAATGATGATATTTATGAAAACTGCCCATCTTTTTTCACAAAGTTTTCTCGTTTTCGTCGATTAATTTTCAAATTTGGCTATTGTTATAATTTATAACACACCATAGCCAATAGTAAACATCTTCAAATACATAAAGAATTGTAATAAAAAGTAAAAATTACTATTTTGAAAACATTAGGCTGATTTATCTCCAAAATTTATTCTTGTTTGAATGGAAAACATTGCAAATTATTTGATAAACAAAGAACACTGGACCACGTTCCACTTTTTATTTAACTTACATTTCTTAATATGATAACTTCTAGAAACAATTTACAACATAACCTATACGTTTTATACGCGAAAACACTAGAAAACCTATTATTTTTCAACTTCCACACACGTAGTTTACTACTAAATCTGGAAAAATACTTTCACTGACGTGTCTTTCGAGAAATGTTGAAGACTGGCTTTGATGCCTCTCAAATAAACAATGCTTTTGACATTTGACAGCACGTACGTTTATGAGAGAGAGAGAGCGCTTAATATAATCTCATTCTATCTGACGAGGACAGCAAAGAAGAGAAACCCCCATTAACCGCTCCAGTTTTCATCATAATTTTGCAACACCAGCAACTCTCAATGACAACTTCATGGTAATAAAAAAAACTTTATTCAGCAACAAACATTCCAAGGTAATACAACTTAAAACATATTATCACAATTTAAATTTTGAATTATTTTTTTCCTAATTTATTGTTGGTGTGTCTTCTGGGGGCCCATCGCAACGCTGTACTGTCAACACACAATCGCGGCCTTTTGTACTGACTTGATCTGATATGTTCTTCTACCAGTTTGGGTGTGACACAAATTACGTGTTGGCCTTTCCAATATTTGACCATGTTCATACTTTGCAAGGTTGAGATTATGTCAGTTTGGGTAATACTAGTCATTTGACTGTAAAAAGACAATTACACTGTGAACAAAAGCTCAAAAGTAACAAAAACCTTAAATCTTTGATTGATAACGTGCCCCTAAAGTCTCTCAAAATTTCTAATAAAACCCAACTCCAATAACTTCTGTAACTCAGTTTTCCTAAATCGCTAAGAGGCTGTTCCGGACTGCCAACAGTGCCTTCCAAACGCGATAATTCGTAACTGAAAGCTATCAAAAGTTTGCCGTAGCCTTGTCTTTGATAAGGGGGCAGTGTGAGAATGCAAGCGACGTTATTTCCATCTGGAGATTCTTTTTCTTTGGAGAAGTAACCAACAATGTGGGCCCCTTGTTTGTCAACTTCACATAAAATGTAAAAAAGGAAAGGTTCAACGTCAAAGTAGAGAGTTTTGTGGTCTAGGAATAATTTTGCCAGGAGGCAAAGGTTTTGACAATAAATCTAAAAAGAAAAGTTATTCTTTTTTCTTCTTTTCTCCTTATATTATTACTTTGTGGTCTTTTCCATCAACTTCATAAACAGAAAGTGTTCCTTTTCTGTAGATTTCTTTACCCACTGGTTGTCTCCAGGTACACTCACTCTGAAATACAGGAGTAATGTTGGGCAATCTTGTGACAGTGACTTACCATATGATACCTGTAACTTTTTTCTAATCTCATGTATTTAAGACAATATTCGCATATCCATAATTTACTTTGACGTCCATATTCTTCAGGATATGGGCTGAAATACCATGTATCGATCTCAAACCTTCCTATTTGTATTTTATCAATATATTTAACTTTAGTTATTTGTTCATGTTCTTTCTCTAATGCTGCAGTAGTTGGATCCATTTCTGCATATCTACAACATTATTTAGGTAAACAATCGTTTGTAAGAGCAAGTGTGTGAAATTACGTCTTTTGAATGTGATTTATTTCATCATGTCTCCTCTTCTGATTCCTGGTAATTTTTCTATCAGAACTGTCAGTCAATAAATCAGAAACAACAGGCCTCTCTTTCCACACTTTGTCAGTCGGCATTTTCTGTCCACTTTCCGTTAAATTAAACGTAGAAGACATTATCCTAGCCCTTGGCACCTAAAACCCAAATTGTACAATTTGAAACCAAGCATTTCTCTCCCAAATACCCATTCGTCCAACCGCCGATTTTGCCCCTCATAATGCACGTAATATTCGTACTCACTATCGCCATATCTCGTCTGTATTATCTTAGCAGGATCTGAAAAAATTACAAAAACAACCACCATAGTAACGACGTAAACAGAACAGTAAGGTTATGTCTTGTCACTTACACCAAGAATCCTCCGATCTTTGCACTAAATAATGTTCCCCAATTTCCAGGGGCTGTTCTTCAACACTTTCATTGTCTTCGTCATGAGATTGCGACGGTTTGTTCTCACTTTCTGATTTTTTACGCATTGTTTCGGAAGGCGTCTCCAGTGGCTTGTTGCTATCAGCCATCTTGAAATTTTGGCGGTGCAGAAGGGCGCATGCTTGAGAAATTTGAGGCGGGAATTTTGAATTTCAAGAGGAAAGAAGTTGGCACAGTTTTTGTACTTTTTTTGACTTTGTTAACGTTGTAGGTTTATTAAACAAAGCAATTTAATTTTGAAAATGTTTTTATTGAAACTTTTTACAGTAGGAAATATATTGTGCAATCAAGATCAAAGATCATGTTTATACAGATATTTATTTTTGCGCGTGTACTGCGAGACTCGATCTAGAATAATTCTACAAAAGTGATTATAATAAAATTTTAACTTAAATTATGCCATAAACAGTGCATCTAAATAGATAAGTACCTTCTAAGTGTTTGAAAATATAATGTAGGTACCTACGTTTTAAATTTATCCACATTTACAAGTAGATCTCGTTATTAAACAATTTCTTATTATCGTGTTATTTTATTATGTATTGTAAATAGCACTTTTTAACACTGCAAAAAAAATTGTGCACAGATGGGACTAGAAACTTCCTGGGTTTTGGTTTTTAGTTCCTGATTCAAAGATTTAACAACAATGCAAAAGATTTCAAAGGGATCTGAGAACCATTTTAACGAAATAAACTCTGATTTTTGTGGGATGATATAAAATAATTATTACTTTTACTCCGTTAATTTTTTTAAAAGTATAGGTATATAGCTATTACTAATGCAGGGAGAATTGTTTGTTTTCATTAGGTAGGTACTTAATAATTTTTGTTATCAAAAATTCATAGATTACATTCAAAGGAAAAATATTTTAATTAATGCGTTACATTAAGCGCTCTGATTGACAAATTCTTTAATTAAATTTAGGCTAAAACAGATTGCAATCAAAGTATTTATGATTTTTGTTGACATAATAATTTATTCATTATTAGTCTGCGTAATTCTGTTTCTTGCTCTTGGATACAACGTAATGTGACCAAATTCCGACAAATCTCTTTTATGTCTGTTAACAGGTTTAAACTCCGTACCAATAGTAACAGACTGTTTGTCTTTATTTATTAAAGAAATAGGTTTCAAATTGTCTTCCTTCCAGTTTTCAGACTTTTCAACCGTTTTCGGCTTTTTCGTATCTGAATTTTCTATTTTACTTTTTCTCCGGTAGTACAAAACTTCTCCAACTAAAGTTATCATAGCTAAAGCCAAACCAAAAAGTGTTGCAATGAACACTCCACCTACCACCAAAACAATTACTTATTTTATTCCCTTGTAACAAAATTACTTACCTAAACTTTCGAGAGTTATTCCCTCGTTATCATCAGTAGTCGGACAGCTACCTTTCCCCGAATGGTTCCAATATTTAGCTTGTAGTTGTTCAAAGAATCGGTCTTTTTGCAAATTTAAAATTCTGCAATTTTTTTGCTAAGTTTTGTCAGACATTTGAGTACTTACGTTTTGCTTATTTCGTCTTGTAAGTGACTTCCTTGTTGAACAGCAACAGCGTAAGGTCTTTCGGCAAAAACTTCTCCAACTTCAGTCAAATTGCAATTTTTGCTGATCTCGTATTTAATTTCGGAAGAATCGTGAATGAAAGCGAAATCAGCATCTGTGTGCTCATTTACAATTCTGAAACCCTCAGAAGCATTCGGAACAGGATTTGAGTCATTAATAGCCAATAAAATATGGCCGTATTGTTCGCGAATTGGATAATCCCAAACTCGATATTGCGTATCGTCAGTTGACGCGTTTAAAGTCAATTCTTTCCACATTCTGAATAATAATTTGCTAATTTTATTGCAAATTTATTACTTTCCTAACCTGTATAAAGTATCCTCGGCATGTTTCATATTAATAAAATATTTATGTGTGTCAGAGTCTTTCACGACTGTGTAATTAATTCTCGATTGTTTGGCGAGCTGTTCTAATGATTGCACCGGTGTCTACAATTTTGATTTATCATTTAAGGGTTTCAGTTTTCTTTAAAAAATTACCTGCATACGTTCGACAGTCAAGAAAGCTGCTAAATTTGCCGTAAAAGTGGCTAACATAAGAACAACAAACAACCAATAGGCAGCTACTAAAGTGCGTCCTGAGAGTGCTTTAGGAGCCTCACCTCCTCCTTGAGGAGTAAAAGACGTGAGAGCAAACCAAAAACTTTCTTTCAAGGTGAATTCTCTACAAATAAATTTCAGGAAAAATTTTCACTTAGTCTGAAAATACCTAGTAGGGTATGGATACGCTTTTTTGTTATTCCTCGCACTATAAGGCGAGTATTTGTCAAGAAACCAAACCATAAACCCTGTCACAATCAACGCTCCAACTATACTTAACCACACTTCAAGTTTTAAAACAGTCATAAATTTGAATAAGGAGGTTTTACGGACAGGTTTCCGCATCACTGAAATATTACTTAATGAAGGAAAATGATGAAATTAGGATTAATTACCGATGGTTATTCCGGTTTGCTCGAAGTATGGAGCAACGTAATCTATTACTTCTTCTCGGTCGGCTGTCATTATCAAAGCAGTTATTGCCAGATCGGTTTCCTGCAAGGAATTATATTGACTTAAAAAATATTATTTTGCCAATAATTACCCCAGTAGCCAAATCCCCAACTACACCATCCCAAACTCCGTCCTTTTTCTTACCAAAGGTACCACTTTTAGGTTCCACAAACTCGTATCCAAAACCCATAAGTTTTGACAACTCTTCAGTGAAATCGACGCAGTAGCCGGTCCAGTAGGTGTTTCCCGAAGAATCGGTTTCTTTATACGACCATGGTAAAGCCTAAAATATTTCGTAATTTCTTACAAAGAAAGATAGTGTTTTTTACATGAGTTATCCCAATTCGGAAAAATGGAGTAATGGGTTCGATTTTTTTACCGTCTAAAACCGTAACTCCTGTTTTGTAATTGTATTCCGCCACTTTTTCATCTCCAATTTCTACGATACCATTGATGTTAACATGTAGAGCGAAATTTTCTTTATAAATTAAATCATTTGAATCGACTTCTTGTTGCAAAAGTTCGTAAAATCTGTTTCTGGTTGCTTCACTGTAATGAGAATCGTCACAGTTTAAATTTGACGTCAATTCTAAATTTTCCGTAATCAAAGTTTTTAAAATTTTCATCAACGTATTGATGGCTAAAGAGAGAAAATTTTCTTGAAGATTGAAATCATGTGGACATTCACACTTTTCAGTTTTCAGAAACTTGCAACAAATTTCTTTATCCATGTATAATGAATTAATCGGTAAATTTTTGAGCAGCTTTTTATCGAACTGTTGGTACTGAAAATCAAGAAATACCAAGTTCCATCTTTCAGGCAATGTGACTAGATTTTCATCAAGCGCCTGAAAAATTTCGTCAAGTTTGTGGGCAAATTGAAAAAAAATACCGTTTCGAGAAGCTCCTCCATATTTGAACTTGTTGCTACAATGGCAAAATTGTTAGGAATCGGTCGAATAGCTTTCAATCTATTTGCTGTTGTTTTATCTAAACTTTCTGAAATTACCATCCGCAATAACGTTGTGTCTATCCAAAAATAAAGTGCTTCGTCAACTTCTAAAATGTGATGAAATTATGAAAAAAATATTTATTTTGGTCAATTTTGTTACTTTCAGGATTGTCAAAAATTAGAGTCACGTCTGTTGAATTTCGGTATTCTAAAAATTTGTCTAATAGGAGCAGCGCAGGGCTGATTGAAATATCTATTTTGACATAAAGAATTCCAACATCAAGGGCAACTTTCTCGGCTTGCTCATTGCCAGTCCATGTTAAGTCTATTATTATGCCACCTTTAGGAAGAATTTCACAAACTAAAATTTGACAATTTATGACGGAAGTAATAATTAATTAACAACTTTTGTTTCGGTCTTCATCATCCCCTTCAAGCTCTATAATAATCGGTTCTAGTTGAAGATCCGCTTGACTTGCTTTCAGAGATTGTTGAAACCATTCAGGGACATAATCCTGTCCAGACTCTTTCAGGACAACTTGAAAAGAAATTAGAAAGCTATAAATACCGCAAAATTAAACAAAGTATGGAAAAAATCCTTTTGAAAAGTTTTTTTACAAAAGAAAGCATTTCGCTTTGACCACAACCTTGCACTTTAAAACTAATTATAAATTTTCTTCTACACACTTAAGAATTTATTTTATTTCACCTTGGTTGAGTATGAATGATTGCACTGCTATGCAATAAGATATAATCGGTGAAACATTTTTTAACGCAAATCGAAAGTTCGATCTGTTTTTACTTCACAATTAAAGCAGTTGTTACGTGCTAGCAACAGTTACTTTCCCAATTGGCAGGGGTACTCTAAACAGTTTGTGGTAACACTTCTTGGTGTTTAAGTATTATCAATGATGATAAAAGTATGGAATGAGTTTTAAACGTAGATGATAAGTTATGTGAATATTTGCCATGCGTATGCAAATTGTTGCTACTATTTTTTATCAATCCAACCAAGCTCTTCGCATTTGAAGGTAAGCAAAAATTTTTAATTACACCACTAAAGATAGTATAGTTGTCGTTGACTGTGCTAATGTTATTTGTTCAACGTATTATTTTTAGATGATATGGGAATTATTTCGGTGGTGTTACTTTTCGGTTTCATAAAAAGTTTGGAAGCAATTCATTGTGATAAAATATTCAACTACCACGAAAATTACGGATATGGCTTTGATATCATTTGTGAGGGACTCTCGAACAGGAACAAGGAAATGCTTGTGGATATATCAGTGTCCAATGAAATTGTCTTGACGATCAACAACTCAAATTTGAGTGAGGTTACCCCAAACCTATTCCAAAATGTATCAAAAATCAGGTTTTTAATCATCAAAAATTCATTATTTGTATTTAACCCAAACGAATACATTTTTGCAAATTTATTATCTTTGGAGCATTTAATTTTTGAAAACACAGTGTTTAGTAGTCATAATTTGTACGTCTTGCAAGATTTGGATAAGTTAAGAGAGTTGAGTTTTGTCAATACGAATTTGGAGATTATAAACAATGGAACTTTTCGGAATTTGCAGAAAATAGAAACTTTGACTTTAACAAATAATCGATTTGAAAATATGTCTGAGATTCCATTTTGTGAATTGCCGGCATTAAAATATCTTCATTTAGACAGGAATAAAGTTAAACAAGTTAGTGGAAATTTCACTTCTTGTTTTCGGAAAAAAGAAACAAATCTAAAATTAAACGGAATGCGGTATACAATACTATCCGAAAATGTTCATCAATCTAAATCTGAAACGAGTTTACTCGATTTGAATGTAAGTAATAATCAAATAGAGTTTATTGACAATTTTGATTGGGCTTTGAGATTGAGACATATTGATTTGAGTAATAATCGGCTTGAAAATGTAAGTAAAAAAATATTCAGTATTTTGGGCGATTTAGAAAAACTTAATCTTGAAAATAACTTTATTAGGATAATTGATTCGGAAGCTTTCTCCGGGCTAAAAAATCTAAAAGTGATTAATTTAAAACGAAATTTGTTAAATGAAGTGGTTTTCAAGAATCTGCCTAATTTAGAGGAAATCAATTTAGGGAATAACAATTTAAAACCTGATAGTTTAACTACTTTTAATAATTTGCCAAAACTTCAATCACTAATTTTGCACAACAATTTTATAAAAAAAATGCCACCAAATAACTTTACTAGTTTAGAAGTTCTAGATTTGTCTAGTAACAGTGTGATTTTACAAAATAGTGTATTTAAAAACTTAGGCAGTTTAAAACATTTAAATTTAAAAAACAATAGTTTAGAAAATATTCCTGTTGAAGCATTTTTAGGATTAGTAAATCTGGAGATTTTGGACATTTCTGTGAATAAAGTTGAAATATTTGAAAATCCTCACGTTTTTGTAGATTTATACAATTTAAAAATTTTGAATATGTCGGACAATAACATACAACATTTAAATTACGACTTAGTTAAACCTTTACGTAATCTCCAAGTACTTGACATTTCAGGAAATAAATTACAAAGTTTTCAAATCAATGTAATTTCTTTATTGCCTTCTCTTCAGATAATCAACATTAGATCAAATCTGTTATCATGTAGTGTTTTATCAAAAATTATTGTATTTTTGAAAAACAAACACATAGACTATACGATTAATGAAGAATTCGAATATGATAAGCAGAATATTGGTGGAATATATTGTAAAGAAATGTCAAGTAGCGTTCGTGGTTTATCTTCGCCTATTGCAATCATATTTCTGGTTGTTGCTATTAGTGTTTTTATTTCTTTTACATTTTATAGATGTTTGTTGTTTTCCAAGAGGCGAAGATATTTTATGGATGAAATGGAGCTTATTTAGTCCTAGTTTAATAGATTTTAATTCTTGATGTACCTATGTATTAGATAGATATTTATTTAATTATTGTAATAATTTAGAACAGTTCAGTTTAAATAAAGATATATTTTTGCTATATCTTCACTTTACTTTATCACTCGTAGTTTTTTACTATCTTCAGTAATTATTGTTTTAAATAATTTATTTTCATATCATTGCAGATAATACATGCACGCATGCACTTCGAGTCTTTGGTAGTAATTAAACCAATTACTCAGTTTTTTCTTAATTTCCATAACTTTTGAATTAGCAAGTTAAAACATAATTACCATCAAATGCTTTAAATTGTAGCTCGTTATGAAGAAAGTTGTAAAAAAACAAAACTTACTTATTTTGGTGACTTCACTTTCCTCTTGTAGATGCACTTTATGATTTTCAAAAATTACCAAAAATAAAACAATATGAAATAATTTCATTCTGTGTGTTTGGACGTCTTAAAAGCTACTCGAACTGTTCCACATAAAACCGTTAAAGATACAAAGACTTCTCGTGCTTTATGCCATCACGAAAAGTGTAAATAATAAATGACATCGTCGGTATAATTCCATTTCTAATAGGATATAATTTAGAGTCCAAGTCGCTCACCAAAGACAGGTAAGCAATATTTACAGAGAATTGATTTGAATGGATTTTTCTTTAATGATTTATGATATTCAGATTACACATTTTCTGATAAATGATTTGTGCCACATGTCGACTGGGCGAATAATTAGAGACTTGAATTCTAAGACTTTTTTTAAATAGTTTATTTGTAATCGTTATAAATTTAACAAAAATAATAATTGTTTACAAAATAGGCGAATATCGTAATAAATAACTGTCGTTCATAGTATTACTATTGCTTAGGGACAATTTTGTACTTGTACTGTTTACCACCCTTTTTCCCGCCTTTCTTGGCCCACTTTTCTTGATGGTTGTGATGACTTTTAGTGGCTTTTTGATCCTTGAATGCCTTTTTCTCACTCATGTCGTGTCCTCCGGCTTTCTTCGACGCTTTCTTGTAATCATTTTGATCCTTTGCTAGCTGTAACAAAATATAAAGGACTCTAACTCAGTTTTACATATATTGCAACCTTGTGATTCTCCACTTGTTTTTTGGCCGAATATTTCGAATTATACTTTTTGTGTTTTTGCCCAAACACCTCAAACTCGCCACTTTTGTGAGAATTGCTGTAGAAAGTATTGTGTTTTTTGTGTTCATCTTTATGGTACTGCTCCCTATAACCCTAAAACTCCAAGTAAAATTTTAGACTGGAGTCCAAACTCCTCACCTTCTTGTAGTTCAATTTTTTCTTTTTTGCCGCTTCCTGGAATTTGGCCCCGTGTCCAGAGCCCCCGCTATGTTCATTTAAGGACTTGTATCCATCTTTTGCGTGATATTTCGTCTTCTTTCCCTTTTTTTCCGCATTGACTTTTTTGTGGAGTTCATTCAGGGATTGTCCTTTTCGGGCTTTTTCAACGTCGTGTTTCGAGGATTTGCCACTTTTTTTGACGTGGTTGAACTCACTGTGTTTCGCTCCTGTTGATTTAATATTATTTGGGGTTAAATCGCATGAAAATGTTTTTACCTTTTTCATCCTGTTTTCCGGCAGCTTCTCCGGATTTTGAGTGGTGCTGCTCTGTGGCGAGGGCTTCGTTTGTTAACGCAACAAAAACAAAAACAAACTGAAAAACATATTACATTAACATTTTGTGTACATTATTGGACTAGTTTAATAATAATATTTCAATATTGTATTGTATTATTTTGTGGGTTAATATACATGATCATGTTATTTATATCAATTTAAAATTAAGAGAAAGTAAAAAGTGATTATATTTTGCATTTATAATCTTGAAAAAATAGATTCGCGGTTTATTTTGATTTCAGATTTAAATCTTTTTGTCAGTTTTATATTTTTTTTAAGCAGAGGTCTATAACACTGAAGAATGGAAAGCAAGGTCGAACAGAAATTCTTAGTTTTTTTTTTTGCTTTACAAGCAATTGACGTAATAAAATCTATAATAAATATTTTACAAAAACTGTTTATGACTGATTGCATTTAGTCGAATGTTTTTGACGTTCTGTTATTCATTTTGAAAATAATGCTGATTAGTGATAAGAGGCGTGCATTTTAAATTGTTTTCGAAACACAAAGGTAATCTATAATGATAAACATAACTATAAACTGTTTTTGCCGAAAACACTCCTTTTTTACTTTTGCCATAACCAATTCAGTTTTGTTAAGTTACTATTAAACAATAATCCATTAATATCAAATTTCACTTGATAAAAAGATCAGCAATTGAAAAATAAGATTCAAAAATGGTTTATGAAAGATAAGATATTCGTACAGTCGTCGTTGATTCTAAAAAAAACCTGGTATGTCAAAAAATTGTATTTTGTTAGAAAGTAAAAAAACATAATAATTAATTTGATTTTTTTATAGTAGGAGACTTCTCAAAACAAATTAGATATTACCATCATGTAATACACACGTGAAAATTAACTTTTAGGAGGTTAAAAAATGTACAATTGACATTAAGATGTACAGAAGTATAATAATATTTGATCAAATGATTCCAAAGTTATTACCAAAAAAAAAACAAATTCCCATACTCCACATGCCGAGGGCAGAAAATTCACGAGTTGTTATTTAAATATTCAAATTTAAAAAACATTTTATAGGTTATTTTTTACGTTCAAATATTGCTTCATATTTATGAATTACCCTGTAGGTATAGTAAAAAATGCTTTTTAAATAAAAAATTTTGATTTCTCAAGTAATAATTTGTATTAATAAGTAAGACTTAATGACAGGCTTGTTGATTTAACACGCAAGCTTTTGTATTAAAAAAAAATATTGCCATTTTTGTACATGTTATGTATGTATATATTTTTTATACTATTTATTTTTGTTAACAAAATAACGTCATGCTTATTTACGTTTATTTCATATTATTTCCTCATCGAATAAAATTAGGGATTAAAACTCAAAAATTCCGATTTTTCGTTTCCACTGTAAGAAATAATGTTAATCTTATGGTACGTAAATAACTATTACCCAATATTTGTTAGTAATAAATTATAGGGCTATATAAAATTTAACTTATGTTGTAGGTAGAAATTTATTGTTTGAAATTTAATAGTCGTAGTTGTACACATAAATTGTATTTTATAGATCAATAATTAAATTTTATTGCATACTTTGTTATTTTTGCATCTCAATATCCACTAACATCCACTACTGTTTTAGACACAAATCACCACTTTTGAGTGAAATTGACTTTAAATGAATAACAAATTAAGTCAAGTCAACAGTAAATTTCTCGTCTTAATTTAAGTAATGATACAGTAAATATAATTACCTCAAATGAAACGTTGTAATCTGTAACGGAACTGAAAAATTTAATTTATAAGAGGAATGTGGCATTTCGATGGTGCATGCTTTCTAAAATAATTTGAGGTGCTTTTGTTTATAATTAATTCTACCTATGTAATAAAATTGTTTTGTATGAATGATTGTTGCAAATTGGGGTTGTAGGATCTGATCCAAAGAACTATATCGAAAAATTTTCAGTGGCTTCATTTTAGTCTAAACGAACTATTACGAATTATTTGAATAGTTTTAGAAAGTAATTGTTGCAGTTGTCATATTTCATAATGTTAAAAGATTTAACACTTTTTTGAATAACAAGTAGGTCAAAAGATTTACTTTCAACACTTCGAAAATGCAAATTTGGGAAAAAATTGTGACAATTTCAAAGGAATTAGGCTACACATGTAAATGCTGCATGCTTTGTATCAGAATTATGATAATTGATTAGTGCACGCTTGAACTGCCACAAGCTGCAGAGATTTGGAAACTATTGTTCTGTAATTTAAATAAATTTCCGTTTATTTCTTCACCGCATCAAAAAAGCCAAAAATATAACCAATGAGAATCAAGAATCTCAGGTAAATTTTTAAACCTGTGTTTAAGCTATTTTCTAAATTTATAATTTGTTTATGTTCACTTTGCCGCCAACATTTCCTCTTCAATTATACACAAAAATGCAGGATCTCTCTAACCAACAATTTTATTTGGATGGCCGATTTCACTAATGAAATTATTTGAAAAAATGTAAAGAAAGCGCATTTGTCATCACTAAAATGTTACAATTTGTCATTAAAATGAAAGGTATTCTTGTAATAATATAGATTTTTTTTGTCATCAAAGACTTTCACTTAACATGCAAGGATCTGATTTGGAACAATGTCGTATAAATGCAGTGATTTGTGAATTCTGTATGCAATTAGATCACGAACTACTCCCAATAAAATGATTGTACATTTTGCAATGAGTGATAGAAAACATACCTCACGCAAAACATAAACTATTTATAAACGTAAAACAACAAATGGCATTGTGATGCAACAAAGTTTTGAATGAAAAAAGCACAAAGCTTGAGTCCAATTTTTCAAGCGTCGCTTTGATGACCCAAAACCGCAGGTTACAGGTGTTGAAAACTCGTTAAGATGACTTAAACTAATAATGAAGCTTTAAATACAGTGCAATAAACCTCGAAATAAACTTTAAGTTTGTAATAAACTCACCAAAATAACTACAAACTTCATGTTTAGGTTGAACTCTGTGTTAAGTAAACGCGGGCTTATTTCTTACTGAGCTATTTCATCTTTCTCAGTATTCGTACAAGGTGGGGACTACAGGTATAGGCACGTCATCAAAACAAGTCTTCTTGCGTTAAAGCTGTTAAGGTTAATGATACCCTCATACAGGAGGTGGAAGAAAAAACTAGACTTTATAAGCGAGATTACTGTTTTGTAACTGAAAAAATTACACTAGGGGGGACCGTTTGGGAAACAAATCACTGACTTTTCCAACATCTAAACTAATTTATCTTGATTTCATCAAGAGAAAAATTTAATTAGATAATTTTACATTTTTGTGGGTCAAAAATTGATGAGTTAAGCTAATTATTTCGAGTTGATCACCTGCCTGAAACCAAGTCTTGAAGCGCAACTTCTCAAGGACTTTACAGATCGATGACTTGTATTTTTCAGGACTAACCAAATATTTGTAAAGACGTCAATTTTTTTAATTTATTTGATTAAAATAATTTTTATTTGATTAAAATACCTAATCAGTCAAGATGATTCGGACGATACTTCCTATTTCTTGAGGTTTTGTTCTTTGAAACCTTTCGAGGGAAAAGTTGCATAAAATTGACTACAATGATGGAAAGAGCAGTGGTGCAGAGAAATAATTTTAATGAAAGCAAGATGGTCCCTTCTATTATTATTTCACAATATAGTCAAATTATGTAAGGAGGATTTATCTGAAATGATTGTATCCAAATTTGCAACAATTTAAAGAATGGGGACGGTTTCTCTTGTTTATTATTTTGATTAGTTAAACCGTGGATAAGTAACGGAACCAAATTTGTAATTTTTTTGTGGTTTTGCAATAAATTTGAAGGGACGTGGGGTGAGCTGGAGCTTTCATGAGACCTTGCTCTATTTAATACAAGTCTTGATATTCTCAAGCAAAATTGGTGAATGGATTTGAGTGTATTTGTATTTAAAGTTTCATGGAATAAAAAGGAGACTAGTTTTTCTTTTAATTTGACATGGTTAAGATTTTAGTAGATTGGAACTTGGGATTATCCTCCGCTCACTCGAGTGTCAATCAATTTAATTAATTTTGAATTAAATTATTATTTAATGGTTTACTAAAAATAAGCCGTTTGATGTTTGGAAGCTGGAAGATACAATTACGTAAATTATTTAGATTATGTGTTAAAACATAACTGGGAACGCTATTTTCATCAAAAAATTTGCCGCTGTAATTATCTACTACGACATTCCTTCTAAAACGTTATCAAATTCCGGTTTTAGAACGCTAACCCAAATAGTTCTTTTTGATTTTTGAGATTATTAAACAGTTTATACTGTAATTTTCTGTTACTTAACAAATTTTCAATTGCCCAACTTAAATTTTTTCGAATAAGATAAATTCTAATCAACCTAGTTTTGGTTAATGCTCGATAAATTTGTTACAATGTAGAAAGTTTTTTTCTGTACATAACATTGAAATCAGTGGTTATCCAAAAAAAAATGAGGTAGATTTTTATTTACTTATTTCAAGTAGGTCTATGTTATTCGACGAAGTTTGCTAATTATACAATAGTTGTTTACTTTATATTCCAAACGAATAAAAAATATTTTTTTACTGGTATTACGTCGATTGAAACAGTAAAATTATTTTGCTCCCATGCGATATACTCATTTTTTTGTCTAATTTACATTTTTTATTTTACTTTTATTTTATATTTTTTACAAAACATTTTAAAAGTTTTTACAATCTCCATTATTTTTACTGTTTTCATCAAGAATTATCCTAATGCGAATATTTTTGTCGGCTATTTTAATGTTGATATAGACACTGTGTTGAATAATTGTTATTGTATCTCATTGCATAGGATACTTATTTGTAGTTAGTGTGAGTTATAATATAAATAAATAAATAATTATTAAGTGAAGTGAAATGGAAGTTACCAAAAATGAATAGGTGTAAAGGTATAAAGAACATTATGGTTCTAAAATAGTTTTAAATTGTGTTTTTTATCAAATAAACATTTATTTACTTATTTCAAAAATGTTTTTTTTATTTTAAATTTGTGAAATTGGATAAATTTTTTGTATACAGGCTGTTTCGCATAATTTTACGAGACCTGCGCCTGTAAGATGCAATCAATAATACATATTCCGACACGAACTCGATTACAAATTTTGAAAAATTGGATAATCTCTAGTTTGTTCACCCTTTAAAATATTACGTTTTTAGTTAGTTAGTGATTAAGATAGATAAACTAGAATCATATTCATGCCGTCTCTTGATGGAACAAATGATAATTGTTTCTGAAAAAATGCAGTTTATGACTATTAATGAAACAGTGGACAACTACTGTCATGGGTTTCCAAAAATTATATAATTAAATCAACATTTTTTGTATCTAGTGTTTGTGAATTTTGTATATTTGGGTGCGAACATTAGGCGCAAGCCTCGTAAAGTTGCGTGAAACATCCTGTATTAGAACATACTAACATACCAACTTTGTTTTATACAAACAGAATATAAATTAGACTGAGAAAACAACTAATACACTTTGGTGGTAAAGTGTGTTGCCTAGTGTTGAACTACATTACGATATTAAATTTTAAACAGAAAATTTAGATTCTTCAAAAATGGCCAATTTCAGCGCTTTAATACTAATAATTAACCAACATTTAAAAACATTTTGCAGTAAACAAGCATTTTATTAAAAAAACACAAAACATTGTTTCAATTTATATTTGCGTAAAAAGCTAGTCTTAACTTTTGCTTCCTATAAAGAAAATAAATAATAAGTACTTACCTAATAATTTAATTTTTATAATGTGGTTTATAAATTTTGCTTTTTTGATTAAAAAATATACAAGGCATTTTTTTTCAAAATTCTATTTTGCCTATTAATCATAGACCTTCTACAGGGTGAATATAAAGTATGGAACCAAGCGGTTTTAGTTTTAATCATTTGCCTCCAGAAAATAATAATTAATATAAATTAAAGTAATAAAATGTGATGGTATTCTCAGAACGAAATTTTGTTTTGTTTTTGAGTTATGCGATTTTTTTTGTCAAAATTGCAATTTATGTGAAAAAAATTTTTTGAAAAAATTAAATATAAAGCAGATAGTTGTAACCCTAAGAGTATAGCTTTTATGAGAAAAATGATTTTATAGTGGGTTGCCATTTAAAAAAATATTTTTTTTGTAGAACTCAAAAACAAAGGGAAATTTCGAAAAATTTTATTCTTGTTAAATCATCACATTTTTATAGTACTTTATCACTCATCAATTAGTTTTTTCAAAAAATAAATAGTTTAAGCAAAAAACGTTTGGTTCCACACTTTTTATTTACTTGGTATATACATTTTATTATTTTATTATTGCTTCAAATTATTATTACTTCAAATTCTCCTACAAAATAAGTCTAAGTAAACAATAAATTCTTGAGTGGTGATGTTTTTTATTTTGGATTTTTTTTGTTACAATAGAGTCAGTTATATAAAAATTCGCTTATGTCTATAGCCACCTAATACATAATCCTTTCTGGTAGAATGATCTGTTCTTTCTTTAATCATCGATGCAAAAAATATTTTTAACCGAACTGTTGATTTCATTCTATTCCCATAATACTGCAACTTGATGAAAACTAATGTTAGTAAAAAGATTTGGTATACAAAAGTAAATTTTTTATTAGTCGCTTACGCACCAAGCAAATTCTTATCAAAGCGTTCTTTCTTCCTGCATTTCTTTTAGAAGTAATTTACATCTAATTTCATACTATAATCAATGATAATAATTATTTATTCAATCGTTTCTTAAGATTTTCTTTGCATTGTCATCTAATTATATAATAATAAGGAAATTGACCGTTTGCAAATCGTTTTGTTAATAGTCTGACGATTCAAATGAAGCAGCAAATCTTTTTGCCGAGATTAACATAACTGTTTCAACAGAAAATCTAGAGGATATGGGAGTAATCTAATATCTAATTGAATTAATATTCCTGGGCATGTAATAAAACTAAATTTATCTACGAAAAACTGTTTCAAAGTAGCAATTTATAAAATGACAAGTCTTGATAATAATTGACTCTTCGGCGAGGAAAGTGGGTCATTAGATTATTGTCACCGTTGACTGATTTATGTTTTATAAGATGAATATTTAGAAACACATTTTTCCAACCTTCACCTATTGATTTTATATTTATTTCACTTTTATCAATGGAAAGAGAAGTCAGGGATTTTAGAATGAATGACAGGAAAGGTGGTGTAATTAGCCTTTGTGTTTATTTTACACCGTTTCCTATTTTTTTTCTTAAATTTCTCAATACTGTACTACTTTAAATTCAATTTAATTTGCTCTAAACCGCAACCTTTTTCAGAATAACAACATATTGGTTCCGCATATTCTAAATAATATAAAGTCTACCCAAATCAGGGACGACAATTGTGTAAAACCAAGAACCAGCTTTCTGATGGCTTACAGTCTTCCTATTTATGGGAATAAATCACTGGAAAACGAATTGGGTAAAAGTTCTTTGTTGTTAAATCGACCGCAATTTTTGCATTATCACTTCTGTCCTGATAATCCGTTTTCTAAATTGTAATTAAAAGCATAACGAATTTTTGGATTATTTTTAACCAGATTATTCGAAAAACTTGATGATACAAGCAACGAAAAACAAAACGAAAGTAAACAGAATAAAAATTAAGCTAATCCACATATTTTGAGCAAATCTCAGTAGTCGTTCAAGCTGAACATTTTTTTATTTTAATTCCTAAATATGACTTGGCCTATGGCAAGGCTGTTAAATGTTGTAATAAACGTATGACGAATCGATACAGATATGTAATAAAATTCAACAAAGGGTTTAATTATTTGTTCTGCTGGAGTTAGGTAACATTTTCTATTTGTTATAATTTGGGTCATTTTTGGAAGAAAAGTTTTTGTCCTTCATCTCAACGCTTCAATATTTATCCTTTTTTTTTCGTTATTTCAAGACGTTCTTCCCTCGTCTCAGTACATCACAAATTATATCGAAAAAGTAGAGTCACGGTTGATCTAGTGCACACAATCATTTTCGGTTGATTAGTTTATGTTTTTAAGAAATACTGGAATTTAAAGCGAGACAATTCGCTTTCATGTTACGTAGATTTATTGTGATCAGTGGTGGGAAACCTATATAAATGCTTTGCATCGAAAATTGTATCAATTTCCTCGTGCTTACTCATCAAGTGACGTTCAAAATGCTTCTAAAAAGAAGCGTTTTTCTACAGGTGGGTGGTTCAAGTGCAAGTGTATAGTGTTACAAAAATATTTTACAGGTCTGTCTTTTACTCACACTCAAACGAGGCAAATGTCAAGATTACGAGAGCAGCTACGGTGTTGACGAAAGTGATGACCACTCAGAGGCTCAAGAAGATTCCGGACCAACAGACTATTCAAAATATTATGCTGTAGATAGATCAGCGCCTCTAATTTCTTCGGCTCAAGGTAACATAGGCTTTACGAGTCCTATTGAATACGCAGGATTTTTTGCACCTTCAATAGGTAAAACGATTTTTTTTACAAACAAACTATCTTGGTTTTATCAATAATTCCAGATTTTGGAGCCTCGGTCAAACAGGAGGTTCAACAACCGAAGAACCCTTTTGCAGCCCAAACCAAAACATTGGGATTTATTTCTGAACAAAACCAATTTCCGAATTTCTACGCCGCTGGTCATTTTCCCATTGACTATTTTGAAGAAGCGCAAAAAACTCAAAGACAAGAAAACCAAGAAGATGATGGTTTTGAACCATCATCTGGTGTTGACTATATTTCCCATAATCTGCCATTAAATTTGGACGGTGAATACACCTCCGATGTAGAAAAAGTCCAACCGAAACCCAATAAGAAGAAGACCAAGAAGGTGCGCAAATACGATATTGAAAAAGAAGCGTCGGAAGAATTTAAAAATCCGGACTATTCCTACGAATATGAACCATCATCTTCTGGAAAATACACTGATTATAATTCCGGCAAGTCTAGTTCAACTGTATCTCAACAACCCACAGCTGCAGGTTTTTATGAGAAACACACTGAAACCCCGGCGGCCACCCCTTACCAAAAATATAGCTTCCAACCAGTGAACACTGAAAGCAAATATTTGGGATCTTTGATTAGCACCGTGGCCCCTTTTAATCCCTCTTATACCAAAATTCAAAGTACTGTAACTCCAACTTTTGAAACTCAACCCAGTGAAAATATTCCGAGTCACTTGAAAGACAAAAATTGTAGAAGAGTCAGAAAACATATTCCAGGAGATGGAAGAAGACGTAAGAGGGAAGCAATGAATTGTTACGTTTGTGAAGACCAAGAAAACAACTCGAAATATACTCAATGTTCGTATGCTGTTGAACCGGAACCAACTAATGACTATAGCGGAATTTCTGAAAGATATTCTACTCCAGCAAAGCAACCTGATGGTTTTCGCTACAAGAGATACTCTGGGGATGACAATGTTGATCCTTATGAGTATATCAAAGCTCGGACGCAGAAAGCTTTTACTGACGCACAAGAAACCAAAGATTACGAGGAATACAAAATCCCGGAATTTTATGTAGATGAAACTCCGGACAAAAGCTATTCCGAAATACAGTCTGAAGCGATTGCTAAAAATCCGGCAAATTGTCACAAGGAAGAAAGCAATGGAATGACTTGTACTATTTGCAAAGACCCTAAAACTGGGGGAAATTTCGAACAGTGTTCTTACACTTCTGAACCCAAAGAACAAAAATATGCTTACGTGACTGAAAAGAAATACGATAGTGACGAACCCGAAGAAGGAGCAGAATCAAAATCTGAACCCCAAAAGAAGAAAGCAGATAAAGAAAGTAAAGAAGAAGAAAAAAAATTTGATTCATCTGAAGAAAGTGAGAAATTAAAATTTGATGATAAATTAGACTTTAAATCAAGTAACGACAAACCAAAGTTTAGTAGCAAAATTAAAGAATATAAGCCTTTAGTTTTACCAAGTAATGATAATTCACAATTTGCCAAGTTAGATGAATTTAAACCGATTGGTTTATCAACTAACAAAAATTCAAAATTTAGCAAATTGGAAGACTTTAAACCTTCTGAAGAGTACAAATCAAATTATCACGGCCATGACAAATTTAAACTGTCGGATGATTACAATCCTGAAGTAAAAGATGACCCAACTTCAAAAAAAGAACCTTACAATCCCTCTGAAAGTTACCAAAATGGACAACCAGGAAGTTCAGGTGCTCCTAAAAAACTGATCGATGATGATCCTTACGAGATTCCCAAACACTTCGCTGAAAGTACAATCAAGGAGCAAAAAACCGGTGTTCGAGGCCTCGAACCAAGTCTCTATGGAAGTGCTGACTCTTCAGAAGTTGAAGGTGACGATGCTGATTCTTCTAGTGATGTTGAGCCTTACAAAGACATCGATGAGTATCACTTTAAACTCTTCCCCGAATTCTCAAATGAAGAGTCTCAACAGGCCGAAGTTGTGGCTGCAAATCCTTCCGCCGACGCCACCCGAAAAGACGTCGAAGAAGTTTTGGCCGAATTTAGTAAAAAAGACCGTTCTGCATGCAAGAAAGCTGAGAAGAATGGCATGACTTGTTATCTCTGTGTTGATAATAAAGGCATTCAACACGAGGAGTGCATGTACGTGTCCGAATCCAAGCCGCAGGCAAGTCATGTAGCGTACCATGAAGTCAAACAAATAAAATCGCCAAATAGTGAAAATAAAGAACACGAACAAGTCCCAGCCGCTACGGAGATTAAACGCAAACATTTCTTTAAGAAAGTTGTGACCACGCCTACGCCTTTCTCTATGGAAGCGGCAGCGTCGAATGAGTATGAAACCAAAATAAAGTACAACCCGAACAAAAAGAGAAAAAGTGCAAAGAAAGTGAAAGAACCCGTTCATGCGGCTAGTAGTGACGATCCCGAAAAACTACCCGAAGACGATCCTGAAAAGTTACCTGAAGATGAGAACGAACCCGAAACTCCTGCCGAGTTTGTTGTCGGGGATGAGGAAGGGGCGTACAGCGCTGAAACAAAGCCAGTTTATAGCAAAGTTCTGGGAGTGAAACTTCCGAAATACATGATTGAGAAATCAGAATTTGAGAAAGAGTTTGATGAGTTTGCTGGTACACATTAAAAGTAGTCTTTATTTCTTGTGATAGTTTAATTACAGTTAGGTACTTGTGTAATATAGTTATGTTATTAAATTGTTATTGTTATTACTTACATTGTTAAAAATAAAAAATTAAATAAAAAGGATGTTTTTTCTTTGACTTGCGATATCCGGCCTAGTCATTATTTACGGTCATGTTTATTTTTTCGCAATTTGTGGTTATTGGGAAATTGCTTTTGGTATTCCGTAGCAAGTGCGGAGTATCCTTGATTTTTTATTGATTTCACGGTTTACAAAAGTCGGCAAAAAACGTATCTTCAAAAAGAGGAGGAAACATACTTTCAATTGATATACAAAATTTAACTATGTATGAAACAAAAATGAATAAACAATCACTGAAGTTCATTTTGAATTATTTTTTTTAAACTGTATTAGTAGGTACAGTTAAAGCACAATGAGTGTTTCTTCAAGTCATACAGTGGGATAGGATACGTGTGACTAATAAGTTAAGTGACTCATTTGTTGCTAAAATATTCCATTTGCATTACTATTGTTGTTTTTTGTTGATTTTGTTAGAAGGTTCTTTGCAAGTATTCTTAAGCAATTTGAATGTAATTTTTCTGCTATTAAAAAAGAAACGTGTAATGTGGTTTGTAACAATTGAAATAATTGTTTTAAAGGGATTGTATACTTTCACGTCAAAAAAAATTTCATCAACAAACATTTATTCAAAAAAATAAAAATAAAATAAATGTAGTGGAAATTCTGAAAAAATTTAGTTAAACAGAAAAACATTAAAATTTGATAATAAGAGCTTAACATATTTAATTTCTGTTAATCTTGTTTTTTTAATCCATTGTATTAAAATAACTTACAAATGTACAGCGTATTTTAAAACGATTTTCATCTAGTCGCTTATAGAATTTCTATGCAAAATAAAAAATGCCGCTTTAAAAAATTAACTTCAAATTTTAATTTATTTCAATTGACAGCCGTTACTGTTAACAGAACTATCTGATTCAAAAAGTGTAGAGCGGCACAGAAAAATTTACTTGTAAAGAAATTCTATAAACGACTAGATGAAAATCATTTTAGAATACGCTATATTATCAAATTTGTATTCTGTTACATTTTTAGTATGATCGTAAGTTTTTATTACCAAAATCTACTTAAATCAAAAATGTGTAATAAAAATCAGTTGTTATAGTTGTAAAACACTTTGTCTGTAAAAGTATTTTTATGAGATATTTTTAAATAAATATGTTTATAATAATAAGTATAGGCTTTCTTACTAGAACATTAAGAAAAGCAACATTCTTTTAAATGATTTTTTAGCTTAGTTGGAATCTATAGACTCCTTAAGTTGCAGATGTAAAATATTATTGTTTTTTATAAGGATATTAACCCAAAAGAACTTGCTGAAACACTTTGTATCTAATAGTGTAAAGTTTTCATTTGGAAACATACAAATGTTTGTGTCGACACTTATTAAAGAGAATAAAATATTAGCAAAATAATCAAAAAACGAGAAATACTATGTTTGTTTAAATATTTGTTGTTTAATACACATATATGTTACTATAAATATTATTTTTAAATCTATAGTAACAATTATTTTATTATGTAGTCTATAGTCCTTTAAATAGGGTTAAATTTATAGACTACACAACAAAAAATACACAGCAACTATAGATGTAGTTTTCAGTTATCTACAATTTTCAACCTGTTACACGGTTTAAAAAATACGTATTTCATGAGGTTTATTTATTTATATGTATTTATGTTTTATTATAGTCGTACAAAACTTTTATTAACCTTTTTTATCAGAATTTAGTTGCAATCCTAATCAAGGGCGAATTTAATACAGAAGAGTGATGGTAGGATCATAAAAATAAAGAACGAGTACCTACTGTTTACTTTAAATTTTTATAGAAACATGTAGATGTTACAAATAAATTTTTGTTTTGCTTCTACCAAGATCTATTTCTAGATCCGCTACTGCTCTTAATTTTATGCAATTTTAATGTTTTGAGTAAAAAGGTTAAAAAGTAATTAATGATTTATAGTTTCTTTGAATTGTTTCCAAAAATTGCGTGGGGCCGATTTAGGGAAATCAAATTAAAATTTGATTTCAATAAATATTTTCTAAACCAGACCTTTTCTAGTAGGTAATTATTTTTTATTGTTTATTTTAAAAAGATTATTTATAAATAATACAGAAACAGGTCCTCTAGTGTTCATTAATTGTTTCAAGTGCAAAAGTACATTGCAATGTTTTTGTTGTTATGCAAATTCATAAATTAGGTAGTAAATGATGTTTACAAAAGTTAGCACAATAGTTAGTTACAACTACAACATAAGAGGACGTATAATATAGCTAGGTGTGTTTCCTAGTTAGTAATATATAGTTTTGTATAGAACTTTTTTCGTGAACGAATCTCATCTATTCGTTACAGTTAGAACGATGAATTTATGAAAATTGTCCTTTGCACGAATAATAGTAAATAATGCCACTACGGCATCGTTTGCAACAATACCATCATAACTAATCGCAATTTATTAGAAAATATTTTTGAGAGATTGTTATTAGAAGTGTTGGTAAGGATTTTACGATCGTTAGACACAAAGGCTGGGTTGTTTGAGTTGAGCCGCTCACGTGGGTTTTATTTGATTGATGTCTAGTAATACTTCAGGTTCTTTCAGAATTTAAAATAGCGGCCTGTTGATTAGTGAATCACCGATATAATCAAGCAGCGTGTTTGATAACATCTAGAATATTGAGCATTCATCAATTATGTTTGAACACAAGTTGTTTATAAGAAATACCTATTCATTAAAGAGAACAAGATTAAAAAAGCTGGGATACGTAAAAAGATGAAATAATTGATAATTTCATTTATTTTTCTAAATATAAACTGCCTACAACTATGAGTGAATGTGACAGGGTTGGTTTAAGGGCAAGACGGGGCCTGAAATATGTGGGCCTATCACATTTTACAATACAATACTTAACAATACCTTAACAGCGTTGATAAGTGTGCTGCTTCTTTGGTATATTATTACACATTTTACAAAATATAATAAATTACTTCATTTTTTAAAATAATACTTTACGTAATCATCCCTTGACTAATCACTTTGTGGTTAATCAAGCGCTTCAATCCGAATTTCATGCACATTTGCCCATTGATCAAAAGAAACGAGATTTTTACATAATGATTTATTGGTGTCAATGTACTGAAAATTTTCAGAACGTGTAAATATGCATTAAATTCGACGATTTCTAACTGCAGAGAACACAAAATAAATTTCATCTGAGTAAGTACGTTCCTTCTCTGACTAGTTGACAGATACTGGTATTTTTATTATTACTTTGATCGGGATTTAATTATTCTGCCAGGTAATAACGGTAGTGCAAAATAATTCTTGTATCTAATAAAATAAACTATACACAAAGGTAACGTGCAATAAATTTGTCTTGCGCTGTGAAATTTGTTGCACGTTACGCCATGATATGATAAAGTGCACAGACATTAACATAATCCTTAAAACATCTCTTTGGTGTGTCTTACTCACTAATTATATAAAATATATTATATTGTAGAAATAATAATAAAAAAAACATTTGTGAAATGATTATGCAATAAATAATAACATCCTTCGTAGTATTCTGAGACCAATGTACATTACACAATTTGCCGTTTTAGGGAACTCTGCCTCTAAACAAAACAAATCAAATTTATTAAGTCATTTTCTCTAACTAGATTAAACTAAAATATCTACACACTTATACACTTTCCGACCATTCACACTGGTTTTGTTAAACATAACAAGGTTCAAATTTAGCCCAGATTCAAATCGTGAGTGTAGATGTTTTCCGCTTTCAGACACGCACTTCCACTTTCAGTTGGAGAGTTCGCTGAAGCCAAAGAGTTTGCTCTCGTCGCCGCCAGAGGGGAGCGGCTATTCTGTTCAGCGTTTTCAGTCGAGCTTGTGCAGTTCAGGTGGTTGTTCACAGGGGCGTCGTTGTTTGTATAGTAGTACGACGAATCTGAAAAACGCAATTTGTTACATTATTTATTATAGGAAATTTATTAAAGAAAATGGAAATAATCGGATTAAACAAACAAATCTGCTATAAAGCGTTTTTTCTGTTTTGCTCAATTTTTCTCATTATATAATAGATCATTACCGCGGCGCGTTCTTTGATGCTGTTTTATGTGTTTGGTTCATAACTTTAATTACACAATAACATAAATACCATTATCTTTTACCGTGGTAAACGACCTCAACTAGAAATTATTTAATATTGAAAACTGCTTTGTTTCTTAGTGTTGGGCGACAAATCACTTAATTAGCCCAGCGTTGTTTGTTTGGAAAGTGATACAACATTACAAGATAAAATTATCAAAAACACCGAAATAAATCTACAGTTGCAGAAATAGAATTACAACGAAGTATACAAATGATCTTATCGCACAAAAAGAAAACAATGAATAATAAGAGACTGTACAATGGTCAATCAATCAAATTTTGCATCAACATAATCTAAATAGAATGCAAAAAAATCCCGATTTTCATGCAAAATAAAAAATTCTTTTGAATGCTAATGCGATCGGGTGATTTCCCTATTCAAAGCAATTTCTAAATTAATAAATAGCCAATGGTTTTTAAAATTTGTCAGGTAACAATACTCACTGTTTACTTACTGAGTAACCCGCTGGAGGCACTTCCGTAGCCGTAAGTGCCGTAAGCAGTGCCGTACTGACTATAAGCCGTACTATACGCGTAATCAGTCCCTGGCACCACAGTGGTACCTGAAAATAAATAGAAAGAAATGGTAAAATTTTGCAAAAAGTGTGAGGATTCGGGCGAATCGTAGTGAGGGTTTGTTTCATGGGAGACTTTCTTTGATAGTACCTGTGGAATAGCCAAAGCTTGGCAACATGGTCGAGTAGTGTTGATTGGAGCCATTAGATGGCTGTAGTACAGTCAATGCGGCTGGATCAGGTGACCCTGTATGGGACGTGGGCTGACTTCCTGGTTCGGAGGGTAAGGCTAGTGGTAAACCGGGGGAAGCCCCGTCTACTACTGCCCCCAGACCGACCACGCCACTGTACGGTGAGCTAGTTTCGGCTACCATGCAATAACAAAAAATTAGCACACGCAAAAAACACAAAAATATAATAAATTAGAATAATGCCAGCTTAAAATAGTGTTAGTAAAATATAGAGAAAATTTCTATCCATAGAATATTCGATTTCAACTCAATAAGACTCAGTCAGTAGTTAGCAAAAAAATTATATGAATAAAATAATGACTTTGGATTTTTTTATTGAGCTGAAATCTAGTCTACTTGTTAATAATAACATGCAATTCATTGTTCATTTCTATTAAATAATGCCTTAAAAATATTTCTAATTGCAGAAAGTGCTAAATAAATAAAAAGAACACTGTTTACTGATAAACTTGTATCCTATTTATCTTTAACAGGTACTAAATCTAAATTTTCTATCTGTACAATGTACGTCGCAGTTGCAGTTTTTTTTAAGGTAAAATAGGTACAAAAATTTGGTTTGTATATAAAAAAATGTGTTATAAAACTGGGTCCTATTGACAAAGAGGAAGAAAAGTTTTATCTTTGATTTTACGCCAAAACGCCAAAAAACATTTTTTACTTCACCTTAAACGAGCAATTCTAAAATTAAGATTGCTTTGATTCATTGAAAAGAAAAAAATATTTTTATCTTGATTTTGTACTTAATAATAATTTAATAATAATAATTTTTTAGGCGTTCTAAATTCCATCACATTGACGGTTTTATTTTTTGACAACAATCTAACTTTGACAAATAAGTTTACGCAAGTTAAATAATAACAAAAATGTTTGTGAAAAACATAACAAATGGCAATTCAAAGAAACAGCTTTAACATAAAAAACAAAGTCATTATTTAACAAGAACAATCATTACTTTATTCAATCAATTAATTGTCAAAGTGATATCGTTGTCAAAAGAATAAAATTGCCAATGTGATGAGACTTAGAAAGCATATAGAAAAAAGTCCAAAATCAAGAGAAAAATGAACTTTTCTTTCCACTGACTCAGAATAAGGAAGTTTTAATTACAAATTCAGGTTTAGCAAAAAATACAATTTTTTTTAATCATAGAATTTTTATATACAGTGTGTCCCCGAATTGAGTTTACAAGAGGAAAAAAAATTATCTTTGATTTTACGCCAAAACTGCAAAGGGAAAACATTTTTTGCTTTACCTGAAACAAGCAAATCTGTAATTAAAACTTCATTATTCTAACTCAGTAGAAAGAAAAGTTCATTTTTCTTTTGATTTTGGAATAATTTTTCTCTGCTTTTTAAGTTGAAAATCAAGAGAAAAATTAACTTTTCTTTTCACTGAATCAGAATAATGAAGTTTTAAGTACAGATTTGCTTGTTTCAGGTGAAGCAAAAAATGTTTTTCCTTTGCAGTTTTGGCCTAAAATTAAAGATAAAAATGTTTTCTCTTGTAAACTCAATCCGGGGACATACCGTATAGAAATCGAGATTTGTATTTTAAAACCTGTTTAAAAAATATATAAAAATCCAAAGTATATTATTAATAATATTTTGTAGAAAAAATGTAATGTATTTTCAGTTTTATGTATGCATCAACTATTAATAATAAGAAAAACACCAAACTGAGCAGCATGGTTTAAAATTTGACATATGATGATTTCAGGTCATGGTAAATTATTTTTATTAAACTAAATGTTAAAAAAAATAGTCACAAGAATAAGGATTTTGATGAAAATCTGACAAATTACGTTAATTGGGACCGGAAACTCTGGTTAATGACTTTTAAAGTAGAGCAGGTGTCAAATGGTCGTAAACAAGAGATTATTACTAAACACCGGGTGGCGATAGTTATCTGTCGAAGTCAAGTACAGAACAAACAGAGGGAAGGTCATGACTGCAAACCTCACACCATCACACTCAAACCATGTCAGTAAATAATACAAAAAGTGCCTAAGTATGGGAACAAAGGAAGGGCAGATTGTAGATATTTAATGCGACGGTTTAATTAGAGGATTCAATGCCAAATGATGCAATGAAATGTACACAATAGGACATAAAACATGCGAATTTAACTATAAAGACATGCAACGAAAGTACAGTGGCGTGTTTGAACCAAAGTGCGAAAAAGTCCCGACACCTCCCACCGATATTTAAGTCTCACCTGAATGGTAAGGGGACATTGCAGGGTCCATTATCCTAGTGGATTCTAGTTTCATCTCATGCATAGTGATAGGTGCTAATGGAGTTAATGAACTGGTCCCTAGATTAGACATTATTTCTTAATTTGTTGAAATTTGAGCGAACCCATCACCACTGAGAAATAATATAAAGGGTGCTTACCCAGAGAGCCCGCCAGAGGCGGCGTATAGAGGTTCTGAGAGGTGGCTTGACTCATGGTGTTGATGGTATCGTAGATATCCGCCGCCGAACTCGCCACACCCACGCTGGGAAAGCCGCCATGGGTGTCGTAGTATCCTGTTTGTCCTGTCGTTGTTCCCGCTCCTCCCAACTCTGAGAGGAGTTTGTGCTCGTCTTTGATGCTCCATTTACTCGACCATAGCTAAAATATTTGAGTCAGTTAATTGTCAAAATTATAGCCAATTTGCCTAATTTTCAGTCCCAGTAATTCATATTTGCACCTCTAATAAGTACGTTTAATGTTAATATTTACGACATGTTTTTTCTACATCACCTAGTTAGGTTAAAACTGTATAATAATTCAAAGTTAATTCAATTTTAATGAGAGCAATTTACTTACATTTGAATAAAGCTGGTCTCCATTATACTGCGATCGCTGTCTTTTCAGGTCATCCTCCGGATGTCCGTTTATATCTCTATTTTCATCTGTAACAACGTAGAAAATGTTTAGAACGTAATGCGACAATTTTTTTTATTTATGTGCAGATGTGATTGTCGCAATTGCTAATAATGGCCAAGTGTGAGTAATTGCCTTGTCGGATAATGGAAAATGTCGATTCTGTACGCGAATAGAGAAACTCGAAAGTTGCAATTTAATCGACAATTGTTCAACTTATTTCGTTCTATTGTTTTACACTGCAATGTGTTCTTGAGCTCACTTGACAATACGCTTTGAGATGAACGGTTTTGCATCTCCGGAACTCCAGCTTCCGCAGACAAAACCCAATGAAATACACCAAATATTTTAAAAATTTTACAACCTCTCAAATTATGGATTTTCATAATAATTTATATTTATTTACAAAACCTGGGTATATCAGTTAAAACTTCTATAATAAAAGTAAAATTAACACACACAACTGAATATATTCGTACCTATAGGTATTTAATTTATTATTAATATCTACCGAACTGTACATTAAAAAAATGTTGTCCTAATAAGTTTGAAAAACTATACGAAATGCAACGATGCTTATTTTTTATGTTAGAAAATATCTAGTCATATAATAATGGGTGTCCGGACTGCGGCTTTAGTCAGTTCCGTTCTGAAAATTTATAACAAGAATGTAGAAGATTCAAAATTATAAGTACCTAAAAATTTAGCTTCAAGAGAAATGACGGCAAAAGTTTGTGCATCTTTATGCTTTGCTTTTCTATAGACAGTGTACTCAAAAATAAATCTTTTTTTTAAGTATATTTATAAAAATACAAATTGAAACTTGCATTTCGCAACAGAGTACTTTGAAAACCAAAAGTTTACAAACTTAAATTAAAAAAGTATGTCTCATTTTTTATGTCCATCGATGGTAGTATCTTGAAAACACTTTTCAACATGAAGATATCATCCACATTGCAAAAGGTCCTCAAATACCATTACTTTGCACCAATTTTTAATAACGAAAGAAACTCAAATACCATTACTTTGCACCAATTTTTAATAACAAAAGGTACTCAAATACCAGTACTTTGCACCAATTTTTAATAACAAATTGATACTTTGAACATGAGAATTTATGATGACAACTTAAAATATCAAAATCGAGAGAAAAATAAACATTTCTTTCCAATGAATTTTAAATACAGATTTGGTCGTTACAGGTGAAGCAAGAAATGTTTTTTCTTTGCAGTTCTGGTGCAAAATCAAAAATTAGTTTTTTCCGCTTGTAAAAGACATACTGTATATAAAAAAAATATTCCTACGATGTGTTTTTTTCTGCCACCAGACAAGATAATAAGCGGATTATATTTTTTTCTGGTACCCTTTTAGGTGAGGATTAAAAATTTAACCATCACAACAATGCGGTCTCGCCAATTTAAAGAATATGTTGTGTCATTTATTTAACATATTTTATTATACACTCTATTATGACAAAACGCAATAAAAAGAAGACACAAGAAAGTTCATAACATGTTGCTGAATTGTTTATCTTGTTTGTAGCCAATATGTTATAATTTATAGTTTTAAAGTTTTTCCCAAATCCGATGGCCAGATATATTAAATCACCTGGTATGTAGGTTTAAACATTTCATATTTTCAATTTTTTCTCTATTAATATTTTCCAATTTTATTGCCCATTAACAGCCGGAAATTATTCCGCGATATTTCACAACATTTAATGTGATTTATTTTGGGTGACAAAACACGATTTCATGGGTCTACATTAAATTAGCATTTAGAATAAATCCGAATGACATTCTCATTGGTGTTGCAGCATACTGTCGGTGCATACAACATTTGAAATAACTGTTTCATTTGTTAAACGAAATTGAATTGAGTTTGAAGGGACCAGAAATGGTCATCACTAGCATAACAATGCTTGACTTCACTATACAACACACTAGTCGATTTATTTCAAATGTACCCTTCGAGTTCCCCATGGACCAGTCAATATAATCGCAATAACATCGTCCTGCCGAACAGTCGCCCAAATAAACTTCCGACTTGCACACTCGCACATCTCGAAACACAACCGATAAACCAGCGTCGAACTGAAATTTTTGAAAAATCGATTCGGTTTGGGTCGATTTGGATTCGCCGTATTCGATTGAAAAGTGTTTGAATCTAGGGTTTGGATGGATATTCATTATTCAGTTGACTTGTACGCCTTTTATCCCTACTGAAGTATTAGGGTGAAAATTATACCGAGGGGCAAAAAGAGCAACATCTAAATGTCAGAAACGACAACAAAGGTGAGCGGTTGAAACGTTTATGTTTTTTGTTGTTTTGAAGAGTCCAAGCTTTGTGTTCAGTACGGAAATGGACGAATTAATGGCTCTTTTAGCCGCTTCGTAAATTTATCAAATCATTACGACTCGATGAAATAATGAAAATGTCACAACAGATTAATCAAAATAAGTAAACATCTGTCAGGACTTGTATGGCTTGTTGGAAAGATGGCTCTTCACAGCATGTCTCCAATATGACGCCACTGGACCGTACTACTTGTACAATGCTCGATAACTTGGTGATTAACCATCGCTCATCCTGTGACGTCATTGTGTCGTGATTAATTGATTCGGAAAATCGGGATTAACTAGGAGACACGGAGCCGAAGCATCTAATCTACTCGCAGCTCATAGTTTCAGCTTAACTAACCGAAACCCTCTTCCGGATTCTTTAAATTGTGGTTATCCTCGAACATCACAAAAGCACTGTTTTTGTGAAAATTTTAAGGGTGGTCGGTGGAGAATTGCCCAAATGGCATTAAAGATAGGGTAATGAAATCCGGATGCTTTTACGAGTAACAAGTGAGCTCCAATGTCCGGTAGAAAATTTTCATTCAGAATGTACTCGCAAGGGAACAAAATAACGACTTCACAACAGATTTAACTGGAATGGACAGCGCCCTCTTCATTATCTCAACACAACCTATTTACTCGTGTTCACAATTTTCGTCGATGCTAGCCAACGAAATAAACGAACTCGACGCCATTATTAACCCCCGATCATTGAAAATTGTGACCAGCGCTAAAATGTTATTTACTCGATGGTTATTTTCGAATCGACCCACAGTTTCCATTGTTTTATCAACAAGAATATAAATGGAAAGTCATAATTGAAATTAATAGAGAACTGTCTATTGATTTCATTACATTTGAAAACTGGTAACGAAGTAAATTCAATTATGGCGGTTTTGTCTTTGTGGTAGTATTTTTGTTGTAGGATATGACTTGAGTGAGTCGTAAATTTTGCAAAAGCGCGATGATAATTTATTCGACTAATAAATGCTCGCCTCGTAATAGCCGTGGTAATTGTCTATTTCAAAGGAACTGGTAGTTTCTCAAGTTAAGGGTCTGCAGACAGGAGGAACCAAGAACTTAAGATAAAGGATAAGTCCAGCTTGAAATCCGGTTAAGCTCCGGTTCCGGTCAAATGTAACTTGTTAAATTCATGTCCGCTTCCTTACGACTTTATCAGCGGTGCATTTAGTTGAGTTATAGTTCAACCACCGCCTCATACATTCTCAACTTTTCGAGCAAAGATTATTTTCATAATTTGAAAAAAAAATGTTTTTAGCGTATGTTTCTAATGATTTCTAATTTTATTTTGAAAAAGTACTATTGGTAACAAATTCTAGAAAACTAGTGTTCTTACGTTAAAGCAATTTAACTAATTTCTTAATCATCAAATCTAACTTTATGTTCTTACGTTGTGCTTTAAAAAAATATAACTTCTTAAGTGTAACATTAAATATTATATCTTTGAATGTGCAATTTTATTTTTTAAAATTCTAAGTTTTTTGCTAACAATATTTGCACACCTACATTAGTCGAAATAAACACCTCCTTCAGGATTAAACAAATTCAGCTTGGTAACAGAAAACTCCAAAAATGAAACAATAATATCTAGTTTAACAAGCATATAGATGTGACAGGACTCGCGCCCCAAAAAAAAATTTTAAGTAAGGTAACCAGGAACATGGAAAAAATTCTATATATCAAAAAATTTTGGCATCAATTTTTTGACATTAAAATTTTTTGTGTCTATTTAATGATACAGAATGATCTTGTACATGTCTTTCTTTTATAATTATTTAGTAAAGGTACAAAAAAATTTGCCAATAAAAGCCACAAATAATATTAAACAGAGTTACAATTTAGGATACAGATTCCTTGCTTCTTGTAGCCTCTAGCAAAAAAATCTTGGAAAATTATTTTTTCAACAGAAATAAATAGAGTCAAAGTGCAAAATTTAAACTCTCATAACTTCGAAATTTTTATAGGAAGAATTTTTTTAACTTTTTTTCCATGTACCTGGTATCTTACTTTAGATGGCATTTTTTCTGGAGCGCGAATTATGGCGCACCTGTATAGTGAGAGCCTGATAGTTATTATTTGCAATGATAAAGTTTACAAAACGAGCAGAATGCGAGTTTTGTTATGATTTAAATTAGTAATAGCCATTATATGCGATTAGAATACTACTTTTTATCCACGACTATTAAATATTTTTGATTTTTGGCTAGATTTTTGATATTGAAAAAGATGATGTTTCAATTTAATTAATAAAAATGACATGTTACGTTCTACTTAATTTAAAAAAGAAAGATATACTTTTTTTATTTGTTAAACAAGTGTTTTTGTTCTTTAAGTGAGTTTTACAAAAAAACAATTGAAACGCTGTGATGTATTATATTATTTAAACTACTCGTAACTCTATACTAACTACTAACTTTATCTATAGGTACTTAAATGTTTTATTTATATTTATTTCGCTCAATAATTTGACTTGTTCTGTCACTATTTGTAGCTTTTTTGAAAGTTAAATTTGAGTTTACTCTATTCTTTACGTTCAGATTTGATTGCAGGTAATAACTTAATACATACATATATATTTATTTCTGTTACACAGTGTATGCATTAGAAAGAAAAACTATAACAATTAAAAAAATGAGATAGACATGCTTTAAAAATTCCGCCAAAACTCGCGTCTAATGAAGTCGGTTCGAGGTGCGATAACGATAAAGATCTAAAAACGCGTGTCGAAAGCCATTTTCAAGACGTGTCCGTTCCGCAAACGCCAAAAGACAGTGTCTCTTTCACACCAACTGCTCAAATTAAGATGCGGCGCCTCTAATGCTCCGGATCTGCAAATCCCTATTCTTAGACCACTAATTGGAAGATCTGCTTGATATATGAACGCAAAGACCGGAAGCCAAGTGGACCGAGCAATATGAGTCTTTTTTAACTCCACTATATTAATCAAACTTGTGAAATAAGGAAGCCAAGTGTGAAAAAAATTCGGGTCGAGATAATGAACGCTAATCAAACGTAATCCGAGCCGACCCTTGTCTCATCAGATCACAATTTCCTCATAAATAATTCCCCTAAATCGTAGTATGAAATTGTCAAAATATAAATTTATAAATCTCACGGTCTGCGCACAGGGCAGACAGACCCATGGCTGCTCACCATGCGTGAAGACTCATAATGGTGCATGTGTTCGCGACTTGTATTCCTCATACACTCATAAAAAGCCTTAGAAAAGCATTAGCTATGAAATGAACCGGCTTTCAGTTGGCCATAGGGCCAAAATTGATTCATTAATACCAAACACAACTATACACTTTTTGACATTTGACGTTTTTTTTCCGCCGCCGCCGTATGATTCCTCCGCTAAGCATATGCATCATTAGGGCGCGGGACGGGGGCGGCAAGAGACGCAACCCCCGGCGGCGGTTTATTTGGGTGGATATAGGGGTTTCGCGGTCGCGTAGCAACGCGTGTGATGTCTTCATAATCCGCCACCGGCGCTGATTGGTCAGGGTGGCGGCGGAGGGCAGCGCTCGCTTGTTTCACGCTGATGCGATTTACGCTAAATGCAATCGAGCTCTACTTGTGGATCCCTATTCACGAGGTCATACTCGATTGCCTGCTTTTCGGCGGGATTTTGCCAAAATGAAAGAGTTTTTTCTTGAAAATTTTTTCACACAAGTGATAAATCGATACGTGGGAAAGTCGCCCGGAAACTGCTTAAGTAGAACTAATCGGATGTAAACGCTACTTAATTTCATAATGTGTGGACGGAATGTTGCATAAAAATGGGAAAACAGTACAGTAAGGCATTGTCATCGCGAAAAAATTAATTTTAATTAAGCGTGAATTTAGTCAGTGTGAACGAACTGCGACTTTTGAGAAAAAAAAAACATTTTTTTAATCGCATGTATAAAAAAGGGTAACTTTTCATTTTCCTTTAAAAATTTATCAAAATCCGCAATGCACTACTGAAAAATCAGTAGTGTCAAAATTGACAGGATATTGTTGATATACAATTGCGGACACGGAATTTTGAACGATTTGTCATTCGGTTTTTGTAATTTTCATTTCAAACGTCAATTATAATGACAATAAAACGTGGCTCACATTGACATTTTTTGAAGTGGCATAAATTTGATGTCCAAAATTCCATGTCCACAATTGTAATTGTAATTGTTAAAAAAATGTTGATTTTGTTGCATTTTTCATAATTTTTTTACAAATTATTTTTAAAAATATCCCGTGTTATGTTCCTAACTTTTTAAATAATTTATACAAGTCGCTTTTAGTTGATTGTAATTTCTTTCAAATATGTGTTCAGCCATTTTCATTGACTTGCGTTCCTGCTGCTCAGGATCTTTCAGGCCAGCTTACTGGTTAGTTGCCTTTCAGTGTAAATTTTTCAGTTTCAGTCATCTTACCGTGATCCTCTATCCTTTTCCTCTTGATGCTGTTTCCGTTGGGATCGTGCTGGAGCCCGAGGATCCCATTTATACTATATGCTCCTGAGCGTGGTTCTGTAAGTTGCGTCGCTGGTGCGTGTGCGATAACGGAGACAGGCCCCCCTGACGAAGACGTCGTTCCTCCGCTGGTGGCTATTTGGTGTGCATGTTTCGCTTTTTCGGCCGCTTTATTTCTTACAATCCTGAAACCGAAAAAAACTCGTTTAGATTTATTTCCGTTATCGTAGCGTAGGTGTAAACAATGAATTTCGCATACTTCAAATGTCTTATCACTTGTAAATAGCTTTGGAAATATTACAATGCAATTACGATATCGGGGCGCACTACCGTTCGTGTTTACTTATCACTTAGTGAGGCGTGTAATATGCTTACAACAACTGTCGCGAACGAATCGGAATTAAATTAATAACAATTTTATCAATACAAACATTCCTTGGGGTACATTTGCCTTCATTAATAAAATGATTGTGGGCGATTCGGGATGTCACTCAAACACGTGGCAATGAAACCCTTGCTTTGCAGGAAAAATGAGTTTAGAAAAGTGAAGAGTCTTGATTAATTGAGATAATATCTTTGACTTATTGGATGTTGCCTCACAGTTTTGCACGCTTTCTAATCCATTATCTGGGAGCTTAAGTTTTTAAGTAAAAACCACAAACCGAATTGCGCCATATTTTTACGCCAAGTTAGTGCCAGCAAAAACACATATTTTAAACGGCTCAAATAAGTAATTCTGGTTGTAAAAAATCAGCCACAGCTAAACATTGGTCAACATTTTGGAAAAATAGAAAAACAAAGCAAAACGTCTTCAAAAAATAAGCTAATATGAATATTAGCCGTGTATATCCCGAAATATGCGTTCGATTAAGAATCTCCTACTTTGTGTAATTTTCTAGTGGCATTAATGCGCAACAATTAAATATTGAGCAATAATACCATATAAAGCATTATAATTAGCAATTATACAAAATTAAAAAAACATTCTCATTCATAATGACATTGAATGCTAAAAATGTGTGAAATGTAATTTATTTATTTTACATAAAGGTTAAGGAGAAATCATTTTAAAAATTGGAAACACAATTTTCTGTTGTAATGTTATAACAAATTTTGAATGATTAAGTTGAAAATTAGCTACTGCTTGGAAACGATCAAATTTTACGTTTTTTGTTGTAAATTGTTTGATTTAATACAATAGTAGTTCTTCTACCTATTAAGAGTGGTCTAACTTTTAAATTAAGTTATTGTGTGTATGGCCATACACCACAGCCGGGGTAGAATTTTTAAAAAAGGCTTTTATCTCCGGTCAACGACTTGTCTGCAATTGCACCTGCATTTAGCAGTTAGTTCCTATCCAACCGTGCCAATTTTTCCATGAGAAACCACCGAAAGAATATCAATTCAATAATCCCAATTACCATTGATGACTAAAGACATTTCGGATGTGCGGTTGAAGGGCCTCGATTCGATTTAAAGAATCAAGCTTCGTTCAATGCTCCATTATTGACATGTCACAATTTGCCACCACAAAAACGGGTAAAATATTTTATGGTTAATTTCTTGTGCTTCTGTGTAGCATACAGATTTCTATCAGGCTGATTGTGATTTAGAGGCATTAGCTTGGGTAAATGGCTCATAAACAAACCTCACAATGGTTTGTTATTTGCAAGGAAAGTCTATCATAGGCAATGTATGCTATATTCAATATCACCGCAGTAATTTAGCGAACACAATTAATGCTAAGAGCCTTATATTATAATTAAAAGAACATAATATGCAGTAAATTGTTGCGCAACACCCACAGCAAAGCCAAACAAACGATTTCATTGAGAGGTGGTTCGAAAAGTCGCACAGACCACCAAGCTGATGTCGTCAATTTTTGAGGCATGTCTAATGCGATATAGAGTTTTGTTCTAATGAGTTTTGAACGAAGTGCTAGGCCGCTGGCACGTGCCGTCACGCTAAACTCGGCACGTGGCCCACCGCCACCCCCGATTTAATCCCCGGTCATTAATAAAATAAATGCGAGACTCATACTGGGTTTTTTCGCGGTGACTTCCTCGAGTCTTGGCATCTAAATTAATCCCAGACCCCCATGATTACAAACTTCAAAACCCAATCCGGCAGGACCCCCTAGTGGTGCATTCAAGTATCGCATAAACATTTTAATGAAGTATACCACTTCAGGCATAATACCGGAGACCATTTTAATAGACATAACGTAGTGCCTAGCATTATGTGACAATGGCACTTACAGCTGCTCCGAGAGGAAAAGATGCCTGCATGGGCGTTCCGGTGGGAGAGAAAGGGACATAGTGTTGGGTACAGTAGCAAAATATTTGCCGTATTGAAGTGTCAACTATTGTTTGGCGTCTATTGTGTCCTTGGTAGATTTGTTGGATGCCGTCCTAGGAAACTACGTCGGATTTTCAAATTCGAAAATAATTCCAGGATTAAAAATTTTGCAAGGATTGCAATAACATGCTTTAAGTGGCGTGGACTGTAATGGTTTCCGGTTAATTGTAGCACGTTTCGTTTGTGTTAAAGCACTACCGACGTGATACAGCCTCGTGAAGGTTACACTACAGGTTACTTTTCATTCAACTTGTTCTATACACTGACTTATATTACACGAAAGAATAAATGTCATTGAGATTTTACTAAATCCAGAAAGACCTCGGATCTTTTCAACGATTTAAGCCTCTTATTACACAGAAAAATAAATATATCCACGTCTATTAAAGTCTCCAGTGCGTAAATAAAAATCCCTTGCTGTGCAAATTTTTATTTAATTTTCGTTTGAAATACTACTTTTTTTTGAGTAAAAAGATGAGAAAAGATGTTTTCAAAACAACTCTTTTATTGAAAATTCACTGCTTCAGAGATTTTGTACAAAAATAAAAACATTTTTTTTTGTATACGCTCCCGACAACAGCTGTTTTAGGGATTCATTTGAGTCCCTAAAATGAGTCTTTTCCGGATTCAATAAAATAGTACGCAAAACGGTTATTTTAGGTACTCAGTCCCCAAAAACAGTTTTTGCGGACTAAAAAATAAAATTGGTTACTATGGAAAAGAATTTTTTTTAATTAGGTGAGGTGTGAATTCGTGTTTTGGGAGCTCCTCTCATTAAAGATTCGGCTCATACGTCGCCTCGTCATTAATTTCGATTTGTCCCCTAAAACCCTATTTTGCGTACTTGATACATAAATAGCTATTAAAAATCGAAAAAAAAATGCTCAAAAATGCTTTACGAACAAAATATTTGTTTGAAATCTGTTAAAAACACAAACATAAGTTGGTTTATATAATAAGTTAGTTTCTGATTTTTTTCTAATTTTCTCTTCACAAATTTTGTTAATGTTGACAAAACCTTGTCAACTGTTTTATTTACCTACAATTTGAAATCTTAAAACTGACATAACTTTTGAACTGGTTTTGGAACATTTTTAATTTATTAATTTGTATTATAATTAATTTGATGTTTAATGAAAAACTACGAAAAAAAAAACAGGTACATGCAAAAATGCTGTAAATTTCTATAGATAGAAGAATCAAGGTAATTAAAAAATAATCAAGTCGATTTGGTTTGTTTAATTAAAAACCATACATCTATTTTATGATTTTAATTAATACTAATAACAATGAAGTTTCTTGACTATTTACACAGAAATTTTATCATTTCCTTGTAAGAGTACAGAAAAAAAAATGAATAACAGAATTATTCGACTAAGGTCAGATAAAGAAAAATATATTGAAAATATAGTCATTCACATAATAAATAAATATGTAGATATTTACATTATGCCTGATAAAGTGAAGAATTTTTGTAATTACTTAATTAAACTAGTATTTATAATTTTATGGTTTTATTTTAATATTGTTCCGATTATTAAAAAAATAATCATTCTCTTTTTGACCAATTAAAAGAGTATTTTCAATAAACAAGTACATTAATTTTTATAAATAGAAGAAGAATAAAATTTGTTATTTTAAATTATGCTTTAAAATAAGATTGTGGTAATTTTAGATTTAATAACAGTTATTAATTTTAAACACAGGTTCTTTCAGATAATTTTTTTCTTAGGTCATAAATAAAATAAATAATGCGTAGAAGAAATGTTGCCACAACAAATTCGGCTGTATTTATCATTAGTCGACAAATAAACCGCATTTCGGTTCATAAATCAAGCTACTTATTTAAAGCATTTTATGATTTTGATGAGTAATTTGACATAGCTCAGTACACAAAACCGCGTGTCGTCTTTTTTCCCAAATTCCTAAATCACGAATAAAAATAAATTAAATTCCGAGCGAAACTTTAACGACACAAAATCGCCCAAAGTTGTTCATCCGGGCGGCAACTCTTTTTATCCTCGAAAATTCCTCCGATTCTTTCACAAACGCATCATCGTCTTAATCATAACATCAATGAACCACTTTATAAACAAACGCAGAACCCGCAACTCAAACTAATAAGTCTCACTGCAAATTAGATTACTGGATCCAGAGCTTTGTGCTTCGCTAATACAGCAGCAGAAAGCTCAGTCGGCCAGTCAAACACCGCTTCTCTCCACTTTAAAGTCTCCACTTTTCGTGCTTACTATTCCACTGATCCTCCTTTTCGGTACGGCCACTTAACTGTGGCTTTCTCTGTTGCTGTAATTGTTCCGCAAATTATATTTGTGGATAGAACTATAAGCTCTCACTGAGGCAAATATGGTTATTTTGATGTATGCAGGCTTTGCTTTTGATGGAAGAGGAACACGTTCGAAATGGACTTAGAAAGCTCTTTGTGGCACCACGATGCAAATGGAACAAGAGTTTGCCTTAATGTTGAACACACAGAATGCATAATTATTTTATTCGCAACCAGCGACGTCTAATTCAGCCATCGGAAAAGAGCAAAAACCACAAATATGGTTTACAATAACAATATTGATACTTTAATCGCATTTTAAATAACAAGAGCTTATTATGCTGGACGCGCGGTACATTCATATGTCAAAGCTTATCTCGCACAATATGGCAGTTGTATAAGATAATCCATAACAATAAAGGGGATTTCGGCGGCAACTATATGATAGTATTTTAATTTGTTGGATTTCTGATAGTTTAACTTATCTATATTTATGCTCGAACAGGTCAATTTTCTTTTTAAAAAATACAAAATTCACTTTATTGGTGTTTTTTCCAGAAAACTTTATATAATATTAATATTTTGGTGTTGTCATTTCGACAATTAAGGATCTATCAAATTGGTTAAAAATTAGGGGTTTCCATTTAAAAAAGATGTCGGTAACAACATTACTCAAAAACCAAAAAGTGTAAAATTTTAAAACAAGTTGAAAATTGTGTATTAAAAAATTGACCTATTCGAGCATTTTTAACAAATCAAAATATTTTCAGTTTTAATAAGATTATTACATGATTTTGCCGCTCACTTAGAAGTGTTTTGTAAATTTTTACTTTAGCAATTTTGCAATAAAAATTATAAAGCTCCACTAAGATAATTTAGCTTTAATTTCTCCTATTTTTATACGATTTGAAGTTTTACTATTGATTTTGCTTTCTCTTTATGTAACGAGAAGAACAAAGTAGAAACTAATTTGAGGAATGATATTATTTGAAATGTGATTTTTTGCGAAGCTGGAGCAGAAACATATTAGAGGCATCAAGTTGATGCGCTTAAAAGCCTCATTGTGTGCAGTTATTTGGTCTCCCCGTCCCCACACGTTCCCCATCACTCCGAGATGATTGTGCAAATAAAATTAGAATCCTCTAAAAATCCTCGCTAACATATGAAGTCTAGTCCTGGGGGAGGCCTCGCAAGCAATGGGATGTAAGTAATTTAGCCAGCATCTGGCAAGGGCGTGTACACTCAGCCGGTGTAATAATGTGCTTAAAGATACCGCACCCCCGCAGATATGGGGTTGACACTTCGGCTCGTATTAGCGTTGATAAGATGGCAGCAATTTGTCATTTTTTTATCGATGTTGTCCAATTCCGAGCTTTATATTCACTTAAGCATAAGCGGAAGCGAAAGTCGGGGCAATATAATCCGACCCAATAAAAGCTCTCTCGGTAAGATGGCCGCTCGTAAAGGAGGTATAAAAGTGCATCAATGTTGGCCGCGGCGCGCCATAGGACAAGGAGCTATAATCTGAAGCTCAATGAACAAGCTTAATGCGCCACTCGCTTTACTGCGCTGAGCTTTCAAGCGGGTTGAGGCTATTGTGCCGCCGCAACAGCTTTTGTGATAATAACATGGAACTGTTTCTTGGTTGTTTATGTTTTGCCCTTTTTGTTCAACACTATTTAACTGTTCAGCGAAAATCTTTGTAGTTTTAAGTGAACTTGGATTTTACAGGTCACACCTTCTTGCTACTGAAAAGCTCCAAAGTTTTTCTACAGATTGAATTAAAATGGGCTCACTTTTCTAATGTGTTAATAAATTAAACAAACAATTTGTGCTAACTGAGCCTCATCTATTTTAATCCCCTATTCTCTAAGGGTCAGTGATTATTGTCAGTTGAACGCCTCTTTTCATCCCGAAGAGAGACATACGGTGCTCCACAGAGGCACATAAGGTCGTTCTTTACATGTTTAGTGAGACGTCATCATTGTTAAGTGCGAACATGATTGCATTAAGTTATTTCGTTACTAGAAACATTTCTCACTTTTGACAAGCTCGGAAAAAGTCTCTCTCTATTTATTCGGCTTAGTCAGAGTTTGTTAAAGAGACAAAAACTAAAAAACTAGAAAAGAAATTCTGTCGGTTGTATGTAAATCTGACAGTTGGTCGAACAAGGAGTTCCTCTCCATTTTGCAGCATCGCCGAGCGGAGCGGATATCGGTTTGAGCTCGATTTCACGAATCTGAGAGTCAGCCGAGCGTTCCGGAACCGGCTTTCTTCTCTTATTGATTTTCTCCTGCTCATTCTCAACCCCCTTAGTCCCTTTCCTTGTCAAAATCCCCAGCCGCCGTTGGACGTCTTTCTCTACCTTAAGAAACGGTAGCAAACTTAAAACTGCTTTCGAATCAACCATCATAACAAAGGATCAATCGCCGATACACAAATTAACCCCTAATAAATCAATCGATTACAGCAAAAAACAATTTCACCCAGAAAAAGTTTATTAATTTTTAATTTTTACTTAAGGGATGCTTCATGGCCCTATTTATTGGCTGTCACCTAGAAATCACCCGATTTCACTGACGTAATAGACCCTCGACACACGCTAAAAAGGCAATTATACGTTTGCAAATTTGTAATTTTTTTGTGCATTAGGTATATGTATTTCATGTTTTATGTAAAGCAAATTTTTATATAAATTTTAAACACACTCACCAAATAATGTATTTTTCTAATGTGTTAAATTATAATGTAGGTATACACCTATGTACAGTTACGGAATTAAAATTTCGGACAGTATTTTTCTGTCACTTCAAAAAGTTCACTGTAAACTACCTTTTACTGTCATCATGACATTCATAACTGACATTTGACAATTAAACTTTTCTGTCAGTGATGCTATTTTTTAAGTCAAAGTGACATAAACAAAACAAGAGTAAAAATTGTAAAGGTTGTTTTAGAGTTTACATTGTGAAAATGACAACACCTACTGCCCGAAATTTTAATTCCGCAACTGTACAAATACAGAGTAAAGTGTATCTGTTACAAAAAGTGTTGTATTATAATATACCAGGTGAATAAAAAAAGTATGGAACCAAACGTTTTTTGCTTAAACTCTTTATTTGTGGGAAAAACTAATTAATGAATGATAAAGTGCTATAAAAATGTGATGTTTTATCAAGAATATAATTTTTCGAATTTTTGTTTTGTTTTTGAGTTCTACAAAAGTTTTAATTTTTTTAAATGGCAACCCACTAAAAAACCATTTTTCTCATGAAGGTCATGATCCAAGGATTATAACTATCTACTATATATTAAATTAAACAAAAATACATAAATTGCAATTTTGACAAAAAAAAGTTGTTAAAATATGATTACATTTTTTATATTACTTTAATTTATATTAAATAATATTTTTTAAAGGCAAATGATTATTTAAAAAAACGCTTGGTTTCATACTTTATATTCACCCTGAATAAAACGAATTTAAAAAAACACTCAGCAGGATACTAATTGTTTAAGTCCGGCTTACGAATTACCGTTTTTTTTTTTTCTTTTTAACATATGTTTTAATCAGATCATTTCTCTTAAACTGTCCAATTTTGAACTTGAACTGAAATTTTTAATCGGAAATTTGTGATTATAAGAAAATATGCACAAATATGCAATATTTCCTAAAATATACTCGAAGTTGCCAAAATATGCAAAATGTGCTTTTTGTAATTGGCTTATTTTAATCAAAAAACATTAGATATGCATAGAAAACTTACAATTTTGTTGATATACCTCTTAATAATAAATATGCATTTTGCATATAATCCGAACCTTAGTAATTACGTAAAGGCATTGATCAAGTTATATTTTAACGACTATAGTAATAATGTATTACGTTCAACTATTTTTTTCAACTAGGTAAAGATATAGGTACTAATTTTAGAAACTAATTTTCGTTTTATAATAAATTACATATTTCACTTTTATTAATAATACAGGTAAAGATTTAATATGAATGAATACGGCAAAAGAAAAATTATATGTGTTCATCTTATTGTTTTGTAATTTTGCACTACACGTAGATGCTTTCATTTACTATTTACTTGTTTTTGTAAATTACACAATAGGAAAAAAGAAAAGCTAGATTTGATAGATGGCAAATGGCATTGCAGCTTTTAAATTTTTGTAATTGTCGGTTGGGCCGTTACAAAACTTCATTAGGGTTAGTTTCTAATTGGGCGATTTTTTTCCTCCATTGTTTATAAATTCCGTAACCTCGAAAGCGTTTGAAATTTATGAGCGTTCCTTGAAAATATACTTAATGGATAATGTCATCTTGGTTGGACCAATAAAACAAATGATAAATTTGCGAGGGTGTATAGAGGGGGCAAGGAGAGTCCGGAAACGGACATGACGCCATGCTGAGTAGAAACAGCGGAAGACTACTCCAAACAATAGCTTGGCGCGCTGTGTTTTTATGTCATCGCAATTAGAACGGCGGAGATTCAGAAATACTGTTTTTCCAACTTCTAACGATCTCCGTCCTGGTTTTTGTGGTTATATCTGCCTCGCAAATATCATTATCTTAACTTTTTATTGCCTAAAAGGTAAAATGCTTTCTTCTGTTTTGCTAACCGAGAGGCCAGCAGTGGAGCTTATTTATGGCAGCGTTAAATGAATTTTTTCTTTCTATTCCAACATCTGGACATGGCTCGATAGCAATTCATTTCAAATTTCTTTTAATTCGGGAGTAAACTCTTTTTCTATTACAATTATGGACACCCACTCGTGCAATTTCGCAAAATCTGGTGTTTGAGGGTGCAATAAGTGGCCGTATGGTGCATGTATTTGATAGCAGTAGGGACCGAAAGGGGCTGTAAAAGGTACACAGTAGAATTGCCCCAGGGACTACCAATAGGGTTGATTGTTCTTATGACTCGTCCATCGGGATTCGTCCAATTTATAAATAAATGCACCCGGTTTGATGGATCGGAGTGAATTGCCGACTCAGGATCAAGAACAAGGAGTGGTACAAAATCGTTCCACATCAATTATTTTATTTATTCTAACACTTCTCGGTTATTTATTTAAAGTAAATCGGGTTTAATAAGTACTTGTGTGTAGCTATTTCCATGCTTGGTCCAGCAAACAGTCGTAATTTACAAGGAACGGCATAAAATCACCACTCGATCAGAGCCCCTCCAGGATACGCCACTCCCCTCGACTTACTCAAGCGAATCGCCAGACCGCTACTTTGCTTTTGCTTGTACACTTCAAGGGGTGAACTTTCTGGCTATTTAAAGTTTTCTAAAGTCGGATTATCCGCCCAACGACGGCAGCTAATCGAACGCTAATCCGGAGGTAATTTTTCCAGGCCCGGCGAAACGAATTAGCAAACCGCAAACTTAAAATTTGACCGAATTTGGCAGTTGCAAATTGGCACCTATTGAAAGCTCGCAAAGTTGTACACCCGAAGCAATTTATTATAATATCAGAGCGAACATAAAGAGCCACTCAACACAATCCATTTGAAACAATCGTGCAATCATAGCCACCCCCTATTATAACGCACAGATAACATCGAGTAGGCCGGGCGTGTTGGGGGCCGATTTGACACATTTAATTTGACCGGCGGTCCCGCGGGATATGTCCATTACGACGTATCAGTTCCCCACACTTCTGATTAATAAAATAACAGATGCGATTTAGTTGAAAACTCGACGGGAGTTTAATGTGACGATGTACAACACCCCAAAGTGATATGAAAATAGAGCAAACACTTACCTATTTATCGATGAAACACTAGGTACATTATCTTGAGAGCAAATGCCTTCAGCTAAAAGTCTATCACGGATTTCCCAAGCGAACATCGTTGGGTTTTCTCTTTTGTAGTTGGCTATGGCGTCTACTACGGGGGGTGTTGCTACTTTGGGTTTGGAGCCGCCAATTACACCTGCCTTAAAACTACCCGTTTCGTAATATCTGGAACAACAAACATTTGTCCTTTTAAATATTAAGAAGACCAACACCCGCTCATCAAGTGCACACAAACGTGAAATTTCAGTCAGCTCTTCAGCGATTTAACAAACTTCATTGGAATTTCACGTTTGGTTTATAAGTTAAAATTTTCTGAAAATTGCACATTATAGGTTTATCATAGGTTGCTATCCTAGAAATTCAAAAAATATTAAATAAAAAAAACAAAAAAAAACTATCAATTTATAAGCTTTATTAAAAAACAAGACAATTTTAATTTTAAATTGTAACAGGAATCGAAAAAGTTCAAAAATAAAAATGTTTAAAATCCGTCTATATTTGCTTGAATTGTATGGTTTTGACCTACCAAACTAGTTTATGAGGGATTTAATGAGGGTGGTAGTAAAGCTATTGTTACCAAAGCGCCCAGCTAGCCGTTGAAGAAACCTCCTCTCAATCTCGAAGGAAACAAACCTTTACAATTGAGGGGTTGGGGTTTTTTATGGCTAAAGGTTCAAAAAGTTAATTGCTTCTAGTGCGCCATAAAATTCAAGCAAATATAGAAAGACTCTACATTTTTATGCTTATTTTGAATTTGATTTGTTTTGTTTGTTTTCAGTCATAGTTGTTTCTACAATCTACAAACTATATTTCATTATAAGCCAATGTAAGATCATAATACGAGTAATCACAAATATGTAAAAATAAATATATTTTTAGCCATTAACATAAACAAAACTTTTGATTTATTCAACAGTAGGTACTATTTAAATTATGTGAAATTACTTTTATTTTACTAAAAACAGTGAAATTCTGCATTTATTTCTCAGTAATGATCATAATTATAAATAATTTCACATATCTTTTAAAATTAATTTATATTTAAAAAATTGTAGTGCTTCAACTGCCGGCAACGGTGCCGGTACCAACTGCCGGCAAAGTGTTTTAGATTTTGCCGCTAATTTATTAATTTTTTTAATTTGTATTTCTGTATTTAAGTATTTATTTTGTATTTGTATTTTTTAAGTTTAAAATATTTTTTGAGAGCGATGTTAAAACATTCAAATGTTAATGTCATTGTTCTTTTCTCATACGAAATAGATGGTTGATTTTGATTTTATTTTTGTTTTTCTTTTTTCTGTTCTATCAAATAAAGTTGGTTTCACCTTCGTATTTCAATTAAGAGCCGAAATATAAATATTAATATACAATGTTGATTTTTGAATTTTTTTATTGTCTGGTCACAAAAACTTTTAATTGTGAGACTAGACCTTTGATTTTCGAAGAAATCCGCCGCCAAGGCTGTCCAAGCGCTAAAAGTACTCATTTGGTGTAAGTTTTTTTTCCACCAACTCTATTTTTCCGTTAGTATGCATACAAAGCTTCACGTGGTCGCGATTTAATCTCTTAATGACTTCACTTCTATCGTTATTGAATTCTCACGCTCGTGCTTTTCACTAAGAGGAGATTAAAACCTATACATAAAATCCAATTAGATGATTGAAATGTTGCTGTTTTTAAAGATTTGAGTGAGTGATAATAGCTGAGATTTTACGCGTGTCATTAAATCGAACACAATAGAATTGCGTCAAACAATAATTAAAAATAAACGTTTACTAAGCTTGATGTTTAGTTCCTACCGACTGTGCCAGATTTGTCTAGATCAAAGCCAGTTAAATTGCGGTTTTTGAAAGTAGTAGCACGACAAGTCTTCATTTTCAATATCAATAAATGTCAAGTTGATGCGTTTACGTTATTACACGACTAATTAATGCCGAGTTGTATTATTTACGACGCTGACACAAATTATGACCATTGCAAAATTTTTGCAAATAATTTATTCAAAATTATGTAGCATCAAATTAATTGATTTATTTTGGGTTCGTTCCAATTAAACATATTTTGCAATTTATACACGCATAAATAAAATAATAAAATAAATTAATAATTTTCAAACAATGAAAAATATTTTTGAATTTAGTAAAATAATTGGCTCCAGTCCAACTTATCGTGAGTTGTGGCAAAATATGAAACCATCAATAAGAACAGGATGCCAACAAATCTGCTTTATGTCAATGTAATATAATCCTGCTAATGCAACGCTGCAAAATATTATGATCCCAGGAGTATATCCAAACCCCTTTATGACAGGACGGCCCTGCTAATACAGTGTAACTGAATTACAGCAGTAATATGATTCAGTTATATATGTGGGTTCACCGTGACGAATTTATATTTTGCATCGTTCGACCGGGTCTCCTAATATCACCAGTAATGGAATTACATTTATTAATTATAGGGGATGGTGCGGTTTTTAATTAAATTCGCTTATGAATCGGCAAAAGAGACGACTATTCTACCGATCAGTGGTACTCATCGACGCATAGCTAAGTACTAATTAGCCGATTTTAGCGACATAACGAACAAATTTCGCGAATATTAAAGTAATATAGTTGACAAATGCTTCCAGGCAAAGTAATGCCCGACACATGTATCATACATCAAGGCGGCGTTGTAAATTCTCTTTCACACCAACACATGCGAATAGTTAACATGTGTATAATATAATAGGGCCATTGAGGAGGTGCATTTCTGTTCTAAAATTATATAAAACAAATCGAAATGTTTCGTGGGGGGTGAAACTTAATTGGTATTCCTCGAATAACAGTATCAATCCATCTGGTAGCGTATCCATTACGTTATAGAAACCCATTGTCATTGGGATTGATCTGGTTAGAGTTCTCTAACTTCGATATAAAGACACAAAGTCGTAATTATGCAGGTTAGTTAGCTGAATGCGATAGAATCTAAAGACGGCGTCCCGAAAGGCTCAAGCTTTTGTATCATTTTTACAAGCAGCGGGTAACTAATTACAAAACAAGACAACCGTAATCGGTTTATTCTTGTTCGTTAGCGGTCGCGGTAGGTATGGTCAATATTATTGATATTTGTTAATTGAAAAAAGTTATTAGATTAGCGATTTGTCTAATGACTTTTAATAACGTCCGAGACCGTTAGCCCTGTCTCACAGTTACTACAATTTATCAATGAAGACCATCTTCATTTGAGGAAAATAAGAAACCTCGTCGCTAGCCGTTAAATTAATATCGGCTTGTTACCATTCTCTGATTAATAACACTATTAACGTAGGCAAACGCTTGTCAGGTTTGACAGTCTGGCTTTTAACTTGCCTTTTCGAAACGGCTAGCTTATTAAAGTTGACGTTATGCCGAATTTGACATGGATATGACACGGGTTTCACAGGTGCGCCACTTTTCCGCAACACACATCAGATAGCGATGGATTTATAATAGAACGTAACTACAGCAAATGTAAATTAGTATAGAGTTCTCGTTCTTTACAAGAGTCGTGCATTAGCTATTTTTACACCCGTTTTGTAATGGTTATATGTTCGGTTTTGTTGTGTGGAATAATAGCATAAATAATTATTATCTATTATCTGAGAGTTGGTCCGGATTAGATGAGAGATGCCCTTGTAGTAAGAAATATGTTCGCGTACACACGTGGATAATAATAATTATTTATTATTAACGTTTATTGCGCCGAATGCACCACAACGGCTGTGAGAACTCAAACAAAAAACTTGTTGCGGAAATTCATTGCAAGCTATTCAGAATTCAATAATTTGTAAAAGTGAATAATGAACGTTTTAGCTTTTTGTTATAACTGTTTATCTGAAATTGCCAACGCGGCTATGCAAATGGAAAGAGTGATTCATAATCTCAAAATACAAATAATAAACTTATAAATATCACCAAACGATCTACAGCCATTAAAGACTGAAATATGTGCAAACATTTGCACAGAAAATTAAAAAGATTAATTTTATAGAAAATATGTCAACCAAGAACCTAAATTAATACACTATTTTTTCCTACTACGAAAAAAATATACAGGGCTGTGCCAAAACTCGCGCCCCAGAGAAAAATGTCATATAAGGTAAGATACCAGGAACATGGAAAAAATGTTAAAAAAAATATCTATAAAAATTTCGAAGTTATGAGGGTTTAAAGTTTACACTTTGACTCTATTTATTGTTGTTGGAAAAATAATTTTCCAAGTTTTTTTGCTATAATCTATTAAAAGAGGAAACAAGAAAGTTATATCCTAAATTGTAACTCTGTTCAATGTTATTTGTGGCTTTTATTGGCAAATTTTTGTCCCTTTACTAAATAATTGTAAAAAAAACATATACAAGATTATCAGTATCATTAAATAGATATAAAAAAATGTCAAATGTCAAAAAATCAATGTCAAAATTTTTTGACAGATAGAATTTTTTAAACATTTTTTTCATGTTCCTGGTATCTTACCTTACATGAAAATTTTCTCTGGGGCACGAGTTCTAGCGCACCTGTATATACCTCTACGTATGTCAAACTAAATATTAACAAAAAGAAAAAATGAACTTACTACGAATCACACTAAAGACCATCTTAAAGCGAGATCTAGCTCTCTAAATGGGAGTATTTTAATTTTGTTTTACAAATAACCGCTTTTATTATAAAGTTAGCGATTTGGCGCTAATTTCTTACCTGAAGACGCATCGATTGATGTAAAAATATCCACCCAACCCATATAAAGTGTGGGTTTTTAAATAGGTAAGAGAAACAAAACCAAAAACCTTAAAATGCATTGAAAGTTGTATTGTCTACATAACACACTAGAAAACAATACCACATGAAATCTTAATTTTTGACAATAGTATATTATGTTATTAGGAGTAAAAGTGATAGTTTATGTGGCGAAGCTGAACGCTTATTTTGCCAAACGAAGTGAGGCAAATGATTTAGTTGAACCACAGAAACTCAGTTTTACTCTAAATAACAGACACTATTTTATCCGCTATTTACTCAGATGGAGAGAAAAGAGCAACACAATAATTATCAAAAAAATGACCAAAATAACCAGAACGCTTTGCAATAAAATCATAAAATCACGCGTCAGTTTCGGAATTTATGTTGAGATTTTCGAAAATGTTGATTGATTTCACTAGTGAATAACTAGTAGTTTATAGTGCAAAATGTCGAAAGCTGATAATCTACATTGTAAAATGCTGAAGCAACGAAATAGACAACATTGGTAAATGTCATAGTAAATGTCAGGTAAAAGTGAAAAACGCTTAGGCAAAAAACAGTGTTTTTACCCCCTGTCTGATGAAAGGTAAAACTTTTACTTGCGTTATTTAGTCATAAAAGCATCATTTTTCTAACGTCTGCAGATAAAATAATTTAATTTCAATTTTCAAGTACAGCTACATTAAAAAAAACGGGAAATAAAATTGTTCTAAATGTAAATTCGGTTCTAGTTGTCAACTGTCAACTTGACAATACCTATCAAAAATATTTCTATCAATGGCATTAAATTTATACCAACTTGTGTAATGCCGCATTTAAGAAGAAATAGAGAATGCCAGAATCGTCGCTCACCTGGAAAATGGTAGGAAAATTATTTTAATTAATTATTTATAAATTTAACATCAGAATTTAGAGTACCATCAAAATATTTTAACCTATTTTTAATAAAACGCGTTCACACCATGAAAAAATTTTAAAAAAATCTCTAATTTTTTTTGATTTTTCCCGTTTCTTTTGAATATAGCTGTATTTACTTAGAATATTTTTTAAACTCAATGCACCAGTAATAAATACGGTCTTCGCCAAGAAAACCTGTATAAATTTTTCAATTATCTAGTCAATTATGTTTTTTATATTAAAAAAATGCACAAAAATATTTTTATTATTAAGGATCGTTAAAGTTTAAGCTAAGACACCCTGTTGATTTAAAAACAAAATTTCAAGTTCCGATTTTTTGACAATTGTATCTTTTTTTAATTTTAGACTTTGAAGTTTATTTTTGTATTGTATTATTAATCATTTTTATTATTTCATCACTTTGTGCAAAAGAATAAGAAGATGAATAAGAAGTTAAGATTTTTTGGTGCAACGCCAAATATTTGAGGATGCATAATTCCATTTTGAGTTGGGGTTGCAAAAGCTTTATCCTTCCTGCAAATTGCACTAAAGCCGCTTGTAAGCTGGCAATAACAGCGTCGTTATTTGACAATATCGGTTGTGTAGTGTCTACCCTATCCCAGTCTCTTCCCCCTTGAAAAAGCAAACTTGTCAACGCAATGTCAAATATTCATCGGCGTCCGCCGTCGATTGCTATATGCAATTTTCATGTAGTTTTTTCAGGTCACGTGTCTCTTCATTGAACACACAGTAACAGAAGACTTTTCAAAGCGTCGCGGCCGCATTAATAGAATTAAGTGCTTTTGATTATTATTTTGACGTGTTTCTCGCATAAGCTGGCATTAGATCATAATTTAATTCCTTAATGTTTTGTAATATCCTCGCTGCTTATGGTAGGCATATCAAATCGAATTAAGGATTATGATGATTGATTCCGCATTAAACTAGGTGCAACTTTGAATTCCGTTCACTCCGTCATTATTTATAAATTTCACGTCCACTAATGAATGACGAATGCTCGCAGGGCGGGACTCGACAAATCGCTAAAAATGCCGCAATTCCGCCGTTTTTGCCCTTATTCTGCGGACGCACAATGGAGGACATAAGTTCGCAGCAGCGCTCGTCCCAAAAATGATAAATGTTTCGTCCCCATGCGGTCTTTGCTCATATAAAATAAAGCGAGTCTTTTTGGGAAGCGGCCACTAAAAAACGGGAAAACATTACCAGCAGGTCGCATGATCGTGTTAGTTGCGCCTGCTGAGTGCCGCCGGAACCGGGAAACGGCCAGGGGTGAATGGCGCAAAGGAATCAGAGGGATGAAAGTCAGGAAAATGGGGATGAAAGTCGGAACGTGGAGACTGCCGCCGATAAACTGTAACGAAGATTCAGAACAATTCGACGGCGAGCTTATGGAGCTTTTGTGCGAGACAAAGGTGCTCCCAAAGCAATTTTTTTAATAACGGAAACCAAAAGAAATTGTTATGTTTACAATACATATCTATAAAATTTACTCTAAAAATCTTGAAACAAAAATGAACTCATACTTTAAAAATAAATTTCACGAAAAAAAAATTGAATAAAATAAAGATTTAAAAGATTATTCAATAAAATATAGTAGAAATTTGCTTAACCTAATTGCAATTAAAAAAAACTCTGTATACACAGAGTTAAACTTTTTTGTATTTTTGGAAAGTACATATTTATTTTATTCTTCGACACTGTCAAAATTTACGGTTTTTCTCATATGTAAGGAAGTTTTGACAACTGTTTGACATTTCTCAATGCTACAGAGTGATTATAAATGATTTTCATCTAGCCAGCTGTGAATTTTTCATGTAAAATAAAAAAATGCCGTTTTACGAAAATAGGGGTACCTACTTGTTTTAACTTAAAATTAAAAAATCGCCGTTTACTAAGCGTCCACTTCGAAAATAAACTTCAATTATAAACTTGTTTTCTTCCAAAGTATACATTATTATCAATTATTATTGAAAATTAGTTGAAACAATAAAAGTTTTATTAACAACAATTTATTATTAATTAATAAGTGACACTAATAACAGAACTAGAGCTTTTAAAAAATTAGAGCGGCACAAATAAAATTACATGCAAAAAAAATCCAAAGCTGGCTAGATGAAAATCATTTATAACCACTCTGTACATACAGTACAATACAATATTGTATAACAATATTTTTAACAGATTTAAAGCAATTTTAAGCTTTGTTGAGTCTAATTCGAAGAATAAAATGTTGCATTCAACTCGTCTTCGTGTAAGCCACTCGTTAACACTCGTAGATTAATAATCCACTCGGTGAAAAAAAGCGTTCGATTTATACTCAAACTCGTCTAATAAATAACTATTATTTCATAGTTTCTGGTAGATTCAATTTTCCATCTCCATTTTGAGTCTGGGAAGTGAGCTATTACAGTATCAGGGGCGGTAAATATAACCCAGCAACACTTACGTGATTGTTATTTTTGCCACGAAACAACATCAATCTTTCTAACATTTTTTTTTGAAAAAGTTTCAAATAAAATTCATTACGATATAAATACATTCGATAAGTTTATAGTAATCATTTCATTCTATAATATTTAAGTTATGGGACTTAAAATTAGGTAAGTTACTATTTAATTTTGTAATGTATAGTAAACTGTAAGTATAAGCTAGGTATGTTTTTGGACGTTTAAATAAACTTGTATAATTTTTTTATTGATTTTTATGAACGTGTTGATTTGTTTTATTACACTTTTCATTTTTTCCTTTCCAATCTTCAAAATATTCCAAAAGAGACGTTATTTATGATTAGAACTTGTCGTTTATTTACCTTGATAAAATTTTGGAGACGCAGCCGTGGGACACCCTCAGCTGCCTCGAAATATCACAGGGCCGTACTCCGTTGTGGGCTAATTCCACTATCCTCTGCCTGACCACGTCTGGCAGTGGCCTACCGTTAACGAACACTCCGCCCAGCTGATTGACGCCCCCATGACCTGCAAATCATAAACAATTCAAATATTAATAACACAAATCAGAATTGCACAACAACGATACAAATCTCACGAGCAATAACAAAGCCAGACGCGATTTTGCACCGGCTACCCACACTGGAATTTTTGTTTTGACATGTGGCATTTTTTAAATTCCCCTTTTAGATTTAATTAAACTGTGGTCTTTATTTGAGCGCCAGTAATATTGTACCCAAGTAATATAATATTTATGCGAGCGACAGATAGAACGTTGCAATAACAATAAATATTCGCACTATATAAATTGTTATAGGCATGACTACCTCCGCTTTTATTTAATAAATACCACACTTAAATTAGAAGTACCTATTGCAAAAACCTATATTTATGACACAATTAAAAAAATTATTTATGATGTCTGAACTAAAACATTGTTGCTGCAAGTGCAATTTTATTTCCGAATACTTCATTTTATATTATTGCAATAAATGTTTGCACAAAAGTATGGACGGGTAGTTTGCAAACTATGATTCTTTAATGGAATTACTTAATAATTTATTCCAACGTTTTGCAACTTTACGACTTGTCATCGGGGCCAAATACAATTTATTGTTACAATCAATAAATGAAAATTATTAATAAAATAATTGTTTATTAGTTACAATGATTGTTTTTGTTATTTGATTGAGCAACGAGTGATCAGAGAAATTAACTAAATTATCAATAAAACAAAATGTCAGCTTGTTCGATTTAAATTTCTAGGTTATTAATCATTAATTACTAAATTAATTTGAAACTCGACTTCTTGACTCAAATCAAAATACAAGTTACCAAAGTTCTTAAAATAAACTTACAAATTGAGTGAGAATGTCCTAATGAATGTCGGTAAGGTCACCAAATGTGTTAACACTAAAATCACCTTAGTCGTAAATTTATTCAATTAGAGTGAACATCCACCTATCGTTAAAATTATTTATGTCACAAGCTGTACACCTAACAATTTTAAGAATCTTCAATTTTGCAGTTTGTAAGAAACAAAGTTTCTAGCTACTCTAATTTTTCTTTTCATAGCAAGAAAAAAATTAAAAGCGTAATAGCGTTACAGACCTACTTCTGTCAAATAAAAGAAATATTCTTTATAAATCACTGTTAAATAAAAAGTGGTACCAAATCTAATTTAAAAATAACTGGAATGTTCAAAAAATGATTTGTATTACAAGAAAATTTGATTCTTTTTAAAGTAGGTGGTTTACATTTAATTCAGGATGTTACTTAGCATCATTACATCGCAATAAAATTTGAATTAAAATATTATGTTCTATTGAGAACTGACCTAATAACTCGCGAATGAAAATTAAGTATTATCCATATAAAACACAATCTAAATACCAATGCGAAAATTACAGTAATCAGAATCCAGCAGTGACGAAACTTTCATTGCGGTTAATGCAAATACTTGCAAACAAAACAACAAGAATTTTTCTTCCTAAATTTTTTACCAATAATTTCGATGCGCATTTTAGTGCATATAATAATAAGTATAACTGTGAATTCACAAAAGAAAAAATGCGTTTGTTAGAAAATCGACTCCACCACATCACGTATTGTGGAGGAGAGAAATACAGGTCACACTAACGGAAATACAAAATGAGGCTGATATCTATCGTATTTTTGTATCATTTTATGCGTTTGCCATTTACATCAATACACTCGGCATCTACATGTTAATTAGCTGCGCCATCAATAGAGGATGATAGCGTAATAAATACAACACAAGGGAAAAAGTCGTGGACTTTATAAGACTCCACATAAAACGAAACAATTTTAATTAAATGCCAAGACTCGGTATGCCGTAATTTCGGTCCAGATAGGGCATCATAATCAATAATGCAGAATACACGCAGGATAATACCGCAAATACTATACATCAATTTTCAGCGAAAACAATAGTTTGTCCCACTATTCACCTGAATGGAAGCGAATAAAATCGTTGGCGGATTTAAACGATAAAAATCCGCAAATAATAATTTATGTCGAAATCAACGCTGTTATTCAATTGTGGATCATAAATCAGGTTTATTGCTGGCAGTAATTAGTATAAGCCCGTAATTGATTGTTTGAACCTTAATACTGATTTATTACAAATATCGAATCATACATAAGTACTCTACGAGAGTATATTAATACGCCATACGGGAACATAATTATTATTGTGACCAGCACGCAAAATTTTCATCAAGGCATTACTCAAGATACACCTGACCCCGCCGATGCTCCACGGAAAAACAAAGTAGATGCTACATATTTTGTTCATCATTTTCAATTTTTAAATTTTAGTTACTTTTATTTCATCTTTTTGCATTCTTCATCAAACAAACAAAATAATTTCGTTAATAAGTGAAGAAAAATAAGTTTATTTATCTAATGAAAAATTAATAGGGTCTCAGGTAATTGTGTAATAAGTCATCAATAAAAATTATCGTCGATCTATGTCTGATCCATAATTACTAAGTAAGTTATAAGGTAAGTAAATAAAAAAAAATACTAAATAAATAATTACACAAATAAAACAAAAATGTTCAATTTACATTACAAAGTTCTTCGCCAAACAAGTGTTACAAGCCGGAGTATCGAGTATTTTATTTCTCATTATTTTTATTACATATTCACAGTATTAAACATTTAAATTAATAAAAAATATTTACTAATTACTAAATATAATTCTATCTAGCTCATTAGGTATCTAATATCTATTAATGTATTATTGGCACTGTCTTAGTAAAATTTGATGAAAAACACTAAGGAACTAAACAAAAAGCTTTTAGGTAGCAAAAACACACATACAGTTTTTGAAAGTTACCAAAAACTATACGTATCTTGTTGAACTGAGATAGCTACACATAAAGTCTGTCTATATTTGCTTGAATAAGGTGCAATAGAGGTAATTAGCTTTTTGTGCTTTTAGCGATAAAGAAACCCTCAACCTCTCAATTGTAAAGGTTTGTTTCCTTCGTGGTTGCTTCAACAGCCAGCTGGTCGCTTTGGTAACAATTGCCTTACAACCACCCTTATTAAATCCCTCATAAGCTAGTTTGGTAAGTCAAAACCATAAAATTCAAGCAAATATAGACAGACTAATTACTTACATTTTTATTGTAAGTAAGCAAAGTTTTTCAGCAAAAGTTGCATTAATAAAAAAATAATAAATTGTCAAAACGACAACAGCAAATTTTATTTAAAAACAGTTTTGATAAAAATATGGTCTTTTAAGATCAAAATAAATTTTATAACTTTTCATAAAAATAAAACAAAACTGAATTGTTGTTTATTTACTACATGACGACTTTATCTGATATGTTTTTTAACAATTAAATTAAACAATAATTAACTAGTTACTTCAATATTTAATTTTTATGTTTATTTTGAACTTTATTTCAAATTCATGTTCACCGCCAGGGGCATCAATTATGCTTACTTAAAGTAACTTAATAGGCGGATACTGAACTAAAAAAATTTAGCTGAAACTTTTTTGATCTATTTTGTACACAATAGATAAACATAAAAATAAACAATAAAAGCATATTAATACATAAAAAATGCATTTTTGGCTGCACACTCCTGCTATATCGTTTTCATTAAATCATAAGAGCTTTGGGCAATTCATAAAAGGGAACAGTTGGCCACGTGACCGGCACGTGTGTTCCCGGCGATCCGTGGTTGTCACTAAGTGATAAAGTGACTCCTGCAAAACTCCTGCGACCATAATTTCGTTATGACAGACTTCAAACGGGAAGCGGAAACCCATTTTGAAAGAAAGCTAAAAATCGGGGGACAATTCCGCGGCAGGAATCTGGCTTGCTTCAAGATGGCTATCGGTCGGAAAGTCATTGCAGAAAATGATCCGTCGGCAACAACAAAGCGCTCCAAATCCGAATCTCAACTAATTGCCGCTTGAGGATCCCCACAGCGAGAGTAGAGGAATTTTTTCCACGGTAAAAATTGAAAAGTGAGCAATACGTGCAAGTATTAAACACGTAATAAAGTGAGTAGGAAGTGGCATTAAGATTATTCGTTGTGGTTTCATTGTAAAAGAAAATCACATTCGGTAGCTGAGTGTTTTCGATACGTTGCCCCAAGCGCTTCGTGCAAACTTGTAAAAACACTGTGCATTATTATTACGAAATAAATTGCCTTTTACTAAATGTTAATAATGTGTGCTCTCTTAATGTGTCACGAAGGGGCATTCTGGGCATTTTTGCAAAAAATAGACACTGAAACGGGAGCATTTCATTGTAAAGTTTGTGGCAATCAGGACCGAGCTAAAGCAGGGTCAAATCATTTATCATTGAACCCAACGTTTTGCAGAGTCATGTGATAGCTTTGGTGGTTGCAACAATTAGTGTCCTCGGAACCGACAGTTCATTAAATGTAAACTAGTTTTACAGATTTTCATTTAGTTCGTGAGTCGGAATGTCATTTTGGAAATGGATATTGTCAGCGAATTAGTAGAAATTAAAATCGTTTCACACAAATTTCTTTGTTACGATTGAACATTCGGTTACAAAATATCGCATGATACTCTGAACGAAGAACAATAATTTGTGAAGATATAGCGGTACAATTTCAAAAAAATCGATTCGTTTTTTCGTTGTTACTCGAGAGGAGCGGACATGTTAAGGTATAACATTGAGATTTGTTACATAATACTGTAATGGATAATGAAATTAATAATGGTGGTGAAAGATCAGACTGATAAAAGTTATGACGAAAGAACCAATCGGAAATGTTTCTTCCTAATACAATAACAATTCCATGCAATAGAAAATTTCGAAACTGATGTTGTAAAATGAAAGACATTAAATTTTGTTGTTAGTTCTGCTAAAAAAACACATATTTATTTATTACTCAATGAAAGAAAGTACATACCAATTGAAATAAAATGATTAAGTCTGAGTCAGCAGATTTTAATAAAAATTTCAGTCTATCGCTATAAGTAAAAAAAAATTTCAAAAATTTTGTTTTCTGAGCCGCTTAGTTTTAAATCCTTGCCATATATCACCATGTCTCCCGTGTGCAAAATCCTCTGCACTTGCAAAAAGAGGCGGAAAGAGATTACAAGCGGATTATTGCAATATTAATGCCCCAATTGATGTTATCTTTTATAGGGTGGCAAGTGGCCAGATGTCCGATCCTAGACGCAGATAGCGCTTGCCGACACATCATTTCGATGTAGCGCAATTCGGTTTAGAACACGTTATGGTGGATGGAATTAGCGGTGTCGGGGGCGGCGCACCCATTCAACCGTAATCCGGTTATTGCGATACCAGCGGTTTTGTGCAAAATGCACTTTTGAGTTATAAATGACCCAAAATTGTTGTTAAAATTAAAAAAAAAAATTTGATCTGAATTACCCCTGGTGATTAGATAACGCGATAACAAGATAAGTATCATAACATGTGTGGAGTGTTTTAGGGCGGTAGTGGCTGTAATGCGATGAATTAGATTGACGCTCGGGGGAGTAGGCATTAGCAAGTGCCCTAATAAGTAACGACTTGGTTTTAATTTGAATTTTAAGTAGGAAAATCTCTGTTGTTTTCAGTTAGGAGGATTAAAAACTTGAAGGGTTGTATTGTCGGATAAGTTTGCCTTGTAGGATATTTGACACTGTTAAGTAATTTATTTTTAAACTTTTTGTAAAAAAATCTTTCTCCAAAATTGTCTTCTTTGCCTAATTTTATTATTTAACTCAAATTCTGTTTTCCAAAACACCACATAAATGGAAATTTTGCAGCAGCCTAGTTGCCGTCGGTTGTGAGCACATGTGATTTTATTAACAGCTTTAATTTGCGATATTTGTGTTGATAGTTGGTTTTTAATTAAAAATTCAAAAATGTATTTTTAAAATAAACATGATTAATACACACAACTCTCAGTAAATCGAATTTAACTTGCAATTTTAACAACAGCGCGTATGAAATTAGGTTCAATTTTAATTTAGTATTACAAAAATGCAATTGTTATAAATTTATAATAACAAGAAGGTATGAGTGTACCTTAAGTAATTCACCAATTAAAAACAGTACCTAGTTTTATTAAATGTAAATAAAAAAATGAAGTTGCTTAAATTAATTTAGGATATTTGCTAAAAACCGGTAACACAAAATAATTTTGCGTCAAAAAATCAAAAATTTTGATGTATTTGGAACTATACTATTTTGTTAATATTAGTACATTTGAGTTATCTAAACAGTAAACAGTAAAGAGTAAAATTATTTCCAATTTTGTTTGTTAACACCAAAACAAAAATTGTAAAGGATTTGTTATTGTAATTTATATTCTATACTTATTGATGTAATTTAAATTTAACAAAACAATTGTTTATGTTTGTTTTCTATTTTAAATACCTATTTATTATAGCTATCTAAAATCAAAAATTCTTTATAGTATAATTTATTTATTAAAAAAAATTGTGATGGTCTATTTAATTTTAAAAAACATATTTTTTTAATGTCTCATTTAACCTATGTTTCGATTAAAAAAATTATATTTATTTTTTAAATCGAGGTCAAAAATTGGTTTTACGTCAAATTATTTTAATGTTTGTAGTTAAATAGTCATACAGTTTATAGGAATTTTTTTTTACAAAAAAATGCAAAATACCAGTAGTCGACCACACAGTTTACAACACCAAAACTTGAATCTAGTGAGAAAACATCTTGGCGATATATTTAAATATTTTTGCTATTTCTTTTTTAAATGTTATTGGTCGACTACAGGAAGTGTTCGACACTAGGTAATTCTACCCTACTGTATATTGAGTTTTAAGTGTAAATTTCAGGATTTTTTACTGAAACCGTTTCAGCAGATTTTAACCGGTTCTATACATATAGCATCTCTGACACATGTAACACAATACAAGCATAGTTTTATAATGTAGTAATACATATAAAGTACATATCTTTTACTAAAAAAAAATGTAAAATTATCTTCTTTTTTCACCACATTTTTAAAAGTTTTTATTCTTTGAAAGTAATAAATTTAATTTAATTTAACAATAGTTTAGTAAATATGTATATAATATGTGTAGTTCTACTTCTGGTTATTTTGCACTTTGATACAATTGTAGACTGTCTAATTTTTGGCGGTTTGTAAATTACTTGTTTGCTCAAAATCTGAATTAAATTCACTTTTTTGCTATACCTGAAAATGTAGAGATGTGTATCAGTCAGTTTCGACGTTTAAACGTTGAGTCAAAAGGTGTGAAAGATTTATAGAAATGCTAAAATTCCTTCATTCCGGCAGCATCTGCCCTGTGACAAACCGAGCGATAAATCGTTTTTAAAACTCGTTTAAACTACATCTTGAATAGAAAACTAGTCAATTGTCCACGTATTATTATACCTGAAACTTTTGTAACTTATGAAGTGACTGTTCACTTGTATACACACCTCCCTACTCGAGAAATGTTTACAAGCGAGCTTTAGCCTTATAAAATTTATGTTTGTGAATGAATGAGACATCTAAGAAGTCGAACATAATAGACAGAACTACCGTGGATCACTCTATCAGAAAATGTGTGACCATCCAAGCAAATAATTTCAGGAATGCCACCGCACAAAAACACAATCAAGCCATCGGCCCCGATATTAATTTCTTTTAATAATCCGTGATTTATAGCGACTTTAATCATTCCCGGCAACGGTTCTGCGGTCACCAACACAAAATAAAACTTCTTTTCTTACAAGTGTAATATTCCATCATGTTCTGATTGTAACGGTAGGCCGTGGTGAGATCCATGGCCGCCCCAGATGTTCGCAAAGACAGAAGAGATGCTGCGAGACTTGTTGTATCCAGTTTGAAGGATCACTGTTTATCCACGCACTCTATATACAAGCACTCAACTAAATTTTATAAAAGCACATCGGCCGCATGTCGGCCCCTACATTGCAAAAAATCACATCTACATGACGAAAAATGGCAGTTTTTTTCGAAAATTCGAAACGCAAATGACTAGATTAGAGGCGTCGGGAGCCGTCGGGATGTTGGTAGACGCTGAAGCCGGACGCGAGCGCGTTGTAAACAGGACTAGTGAGTCAGATAAGCGGGTCCTGTCAGTCTGGAGGCGGAGTCAGGATTGTCACAGCGGTTGGAAAGCTAACTTGGATGTGATAGAATCGGAGATACCTATAGGGTAGTCGCCTCGAAAGGTGCCAGTTGGGGGCTTTCACAGGGTGGATATAATCTAATACCCTATCTTCACACCGAGCTTGATGAATATGACGAGCCCTGTCGGTAATTTTTCATGATCCAGGTGTTTACAAGGGATCGTCATCAGGATTGCAAACGACATGCTTAGCAAAAAGCAAAGTCACTAAACCACAATGGATAAACGAACAAAGATTAACTTTTTATCTTCTCAAACAAAGATTTCGGATTTAATGTTTCGTCTGTAATATTTTCTTATGACAGACATTTGTTTAATTTTTGTATTATTTATCTTTCAATACACCTACTTACATTTCGATTGTCTTGTTTTTCTTTGTTAAATGTTTATTAAGTTTTGTTTTTGTGTTATTACAGGTACCTACTATGGTTTTTAATTACTCAAACTGAGTGTAATCACATCTTAAATGAATTTTATAGCGTTGTTGATTTGTAAACTATTTTTTTTTTGATAGAAAAAAATAAATTTCCTTTAAATCGACCTAAATTGAAGAAAAAAATTCTACAAACTCGTTATGGCTAGATTTAAATTTATGTTGCTTTGAATGATCTTTATTTTATTTTGTTTTTATTTACTTGATTATTTTTGGTGCTTTCTAGCTTTCAAACGGATTTAACAGCCAGGTCTCGAGTTTTTCTCTAGTTATGTGCCGCTTGCTCGTGTCCGTGTTCCCGACTTCCAACAGTAGATTTTTCCGGCATTGCTCGGCTAACCTAATCTGAGGTCTACATTAGGGTCGGTCGGACGCATTAAGGGTGAAATGAAGGCGCCTGCGTTCAGCGGACCACCCCTCACCCATCATTGGTAGACTGAAAGCTCACAAGAGACGCCTGCGCTACGGCATGAATTTAATTTTAGTGAAGTTTGTTCTGATGTTTGGTCTCACTTGTGTAAAAGCCGTCGGCAGGATGGTGTGCTTGTGATTAAAAGCGCTAAAACCATCGGGAAATTTTTTTAGAGCTTGAACATGCCTTTCGTTTGTAATACTATTTTTTTAAGACTGGAGTCTTGCATGTGGGTGGAAGGGGGTTAGATGGAGGGGTGGAAAACTAGAGATGGGTTGAAGGGTTAGAGCGGTTTGGGTCAGGACAAACACATTTTACGGTTGTTAAATTTTTTCCCAGAGCCGGAAAACTGCAAAATGTGGGATTTGGTTATGATTTACACTAAAAAAATTTTGCGAACAGTTTATTTATATCTTATACACACAAGCATTTTCTTCCTGATGTATTTTTATTTATATAATAAATTCTTCAATACATTGTGCAATAAAAAATTATTAAAAAGCTTTTTTCAAATGAAATATTTTTACCAAAATAAAAGTTCATTCATTTGAAAAATAAATACTTATAACTTATAAAATATTTCACAATTTGAAAAATGGAGAATAGATATTTTTACTGCCTATATTTTTTTTGTAAAATTTAAACTCACCAATTGGTGACTGTAGTGCAAAAATTCACCTCTTTTTACATACAAACCCCTAATAAGCCAAAGTGCAAACGCGCCAGAACCGCGTGAATATTTAACCACCTGAAAGCTAAATCCGCACAGGCTTGTGGTATTTCAGATTATACATGCATACATTACATATAGTGAGTCTTGCTTTGATCTCTACAAAGGATAAAATAACATCACGCTGGGGATAGCGATCCTTTTATTAAGGGTAGCTCTATGCAACACGAACCGAATTTGGCTGTGATAAAAAATCTACGTTTTTACCACGGGAAGACACCTCTAATCAACAGGCAATTTATCAACGAGTTTTCAATAACCATTTTTCGTCATAAATCACTACACAAGATTAACAAACATAATTAATCACTCTCGTTCTCAAGCCACTTGTCACATTTAAACACCTCTGCAAGAAATGAGCTATAAAACTGACCATGAATCGGATAATCTTCATGAATGATTGACTCGGCCCCTCCCATGAATGAAGGGTTTCGCTCAATGAAAAAATCTTGATACTATTCCAAGAGCCAGGATCGGATTTCACAGAATTGTGTTTACACAAATATCGAGTTTAAAGCAATTCTATTAATCGATTGGGACAATTTCTTCATGCCAACATCAGAAAAATTTCAATATTAAATTTAAATTTGATGTATTATGTAAAATGTAAAAAATTATAGAAATTGGTTGTTTTTGGTTAAAAGTTCCGAAAAGGTATTGATATCGGATTATAGAAGGTGCGTGGACTTATGGCCCGCGGAGGACTCCCAAGGTAACTTAAAACCAGAGGTGAAATTGATAGCAGAAGTATCGAATAATGGGAACTGGTCGGCGATTTTAACACAAATTTCTTGTGATTTTCCCATTATTCAGATGCTTTGGAAACAAAAGGGAAGTTGGAGAAAACGTAGAAATTTTGTGGTTAGGTACAGTTATTCATTTGAATATTCAAATAATCAGAAAGCTTCTTTAAATTAGTTGTTAAAAACACTTGTGAAACAAAATTATTTGAAGCAACAATGAAAAATACCATTAATTTCTTTGGAAAAACGCTCTGCGATAATAGCTTTGACTCAAAACAGCGATGTTTATGAAGACTTTCAGCGAGCTTTTAATCCAGGTTTATTCCCAGATCAATATAAAACAGCTTTTGACATTTTATTAAAGGGCAGCTTTTAAATTATGTCTGAATTCCACCTCGGGCATAACAATACATTTTATTATAGTCCTACTAAAGTTAACGGTGGAAACCATTTTTCGTGTAAAGATTTTAAAAAAGTTTGTTTGGTTGTAGCAAATGCACTTTTGGTAATTTCCTTTAAAAAAGAAGAAAAAAAACTTCAAAATGACGACGATAAATCTGCTTGAAAAATGATACTAATTTATTTGGCAATTCCAGAGAAAAACCCCCACTTCGAACCACCCTCAAGCATCTGCATTAAGGACTCCTATTTTATATACAGCTTAAAGTCACTAAAGTTACTTTGTAAAAGGGAAAGTCGACGCGAATACACAATTTATTACCGACTGAATTTACGAGCTTCAAACTGGCAATTACTCGATCGATTAAAATATTAAAAATCAACAAATAAACCAGTCCTAATACTGTTGCAATCAGTTAATGTATTTTTCTTGAATGAATTATTTAGTTAAATAGTGACAACATGTGTCACTCAACCAGTTATTTTAGAGGGTGCATACTTTACTCATTTTTTTTTGGTTATAAAAATATAAAAGTACACTCTTGTCCGTTATAAATTTTTCTTAAATTTGTATCAATTACTTGTTGTATTAGAACCAAGTGTTGGGAGTTATTTGTTTAGTGTAGAAGAAATGAGCAAATTAATAATCATTAGATGGTTTAGAACCGGTGACAGGCCGGGCTTGTCCTGTATGCAAATAGGGCGAATCAGGATTAGAATGGTGTGCAGCTAATTCCCGAAGGACTCAGAGTGATCACGGGACAAATTCACTTCAAAATGTCGACTGACAAACTCATTAATCACCACTATTCGCTGCACTGACTTTTCATTTTGCAACCTCATTATCAAACAGTTGGTACTATCTTAAAAATAAATTAAAAAATCCACCACTAATAGAGACGTAACGACAAAAATATGAGATTAAAGTGATGAAAAGTCTGTCAATTTAAATTCATGAAATTATAATAACCAAGAGCTTTCATGCTGCGAGCTGTCGACTGGTAAAGGCTGATTTATAGGACCACGCAGACGTAAACGGAAGCACAACGCTGAAAACGTAAAAGTTTGAATGTCGAACCAATTAAATTGGAGTTTTCGTGTCGTGAGCTGTCATTAGAGGCATTGGACAGCTAATTTGTGGCGACCTGTGTTAAATGCAAAGTGTCTTGTTAGCACAAGGTACTTGACTTAAAGGTCGAGTAAAAGAACCTTTACCAAAAACAACAAAAGTACAATATAAATTTGATTTTGTCGTTTTTGTTTTGATTTTCTTATCGCCAAATTAGTGCCATTGTGGGTGACTACGTCCCGTTTTTTTAGGTTTTCCGGTTAAGTGCAGCATCCTCATCCAGAACGAGGGGGCAGCGTAACCCCTCGCTATTTCCGTGTTAATTAATCAGTTCTAATTTTGCACGAGAAAAAATCTGGTTGATAAATGTTGAAGGAAATGTTAATATTTTTCAGTATGGATGTGTGTGGTCTGCACGGTGCTTGGGTCGGGGCCCGACTGTGCCAAGAGCCAACGGCGTGTGACCCATACTCGCTCGTGCCCACTGAACAAATTTAACACTGCTGCCTTTGATTCTATGGATGTTTTACTGATTCATTGAGCTTTATTAGATGTCTACTCGACACGACACCGCTAACAACTCAGTTACCAGACTTTCAAACTTCTTCGAAGTGTTTATTGTTTTTTGGAAAACATTCTTACCCTGAAAGCTCTTTTATTTTGTCAAGTTTATCCGGTCGGATTTCGCAGCTTGAGAATCGAAAATGTGTACATAGTTGGTAATTTATGAAGTCAAAAAGCGCAAGAACTCTTTCAGATGTATGCCGACTGAAGTGACAATGTATTATGAAGTATATCACTTGTGAAATATAGAGCTTTACACATCTGTGAGCACGTTGGTTTTGCGGCAGTAAATTACGTTTTAGTGTTTGGTAGTTGTTAACACTGACTGTGGAAAAAAATTAGCTTTGTTCGGCCAAACCCACGCATCAACTTATGCATTAAGTTTAATTTCCATGAGGAATAGGCGTCGGGATACCCTCGCGAAGATAAGAAAATCTGCAGGATTCTCCGGAAAGAGATTGATATTGTAATCTGCTTAGTAAAAATTGCCTGCCCCGGAGTGTGTACATATTATCATACTATTACGACACGTCAGCGGATGATATATGGCGCAACTACCGACCAGTCGACCAGAAAAATAATGTGTTTAATGTCGTACATACGGCTTTGCGCTTCTTTCATCGAACTTTTAGCCTTCTACGTCCAAATGTTTTTGTTGCAAACGCTAATGTGTAATGTTATGGCGATTACGTTGACGGTAAAATCTCACAAATAATTGTTTTAATTAATTTTTGTGACCATATTTTTTGTCTATATTTCTATATACCTAGCCTTTATAGAAAAAAAAAGACAAAATTTCTTATTTCATTAAATTTATAATCAAGTTTAACTAAATAAGTTCACAGCACAATTAAGAGCTTTTTTCATTCTGGTGTTTTCAGAATAATAAATCTATTTTTAGTTGACAAACAATTAATGTACCTATTAAGATTGTTAATTGTAACCCCATAATTTGAATGCAGTTCAAACTGTAAGATCAAGTCAAGAGGTCAATCAATAATCAGAAGTGGTAACATTTAAAAATAAAATTCAGAACTGCTAACTCAGTCATTTTTCTACACTTTATATGAAATTTAAGATTTTGCTAAGAAAACGGATTGGTAAAAGTGGTTTATTTTTGCTTGAATTTTATGGTTTTGACTTACAAGGATTTAATGAAGGTGGTGTAAAGCTATTGTTATCAAAGTGATGAGCTGGCAGTTAAAGCAACTTCGAAGGAAACAAAATTTTTACAATTGAGAGGTTGAGGGTTTCTTTATCGCTAAAGACTCAAAAAGTTAATTTCCATAAAATTCAAGCAAATATAAACAAACTTTACTAGCAGACATTTAAATTTTAATAAATCACAGTACACTGTTGTACCTACACCTGATGACCAGAGATTAGAACTCAACGACAGTTAACTTTAATAACTTTATTTATTTTAAATATGTTGCGTTTTCCATTGACGAGAGTGTATTTTTCTAGTACATATATCTTTAGACTTATATCTACCTATATCTACTTATTTGGTGTTATTAAATCTGTCCTTGCAACAAACACAAAAACAAAAAAAAATAATAATCTAGTATTAATAAACATCTAAAAAGCAATTAATTAAATACAAAAAAAAACTAAAAAAATAAATACATAATTAAATTAAGTTTTT
>NW_025401069.1:2602702-2656354 GCF_015345945.1 Tribolium madens
ATGTTAATCTAAAAATTTAGATATTCCAGCTCAAAAACAGTTTTACATATTTATTTCACTTTAACTTAATTCAAATTTGCAACTTTTTCTGATGCAAGAATGATAAATTATCAATTTTACAACTTATTACAAGTATTTTAGTATTTTCACAGTTAAGCTCAAATTTTAAAATCTTAGTTAAATTTAAATTATGTGTTCAGCTGATAATTTCACTAAAGTCGAAAGTAACATTACTCTTTACACGTCAATTGCAGACATTTACTGGCAATTGTTTGCAAATGGCGCCCACATTGAACCTAGTTTACTCGATAGAAATTAGAAATAACAATTTGATGGCATAAATTTGCAAAAACATTTTTGAGCCCCGACTTATATTAAAAAATTCTTAATTCAAATGAGTTCTTGAAAATAATTTAATTTTATTACAACATTTGACATGTTTTTGCTGTCAAATCGTAAGTATGTTAATATAAATATTTTGTAACAATAAAAACTGTAGACGATTTAAAGTAACTAAAGAGAATAGGTGTAGGTATATTTTTGAATCAAGCCATTTCCATCCTATGTTTGGCTGAATGTAGTCCGAATGCTCTAGACGAGTGGCGTCCCCTGGCGGTATCTCCCTAAACTACCGACCGTGAAATATGATCGCATCTCTCGGTCTCTTCCACGAAAATGAATCGGTTATTTATTTTACATCGCTCGCTGTTTTATTTAAAAAAATCAAATACCTCATCTTGTAACCCCGCCTTAATCATAATTAGATTTTCCAAAAAAGCGCATTTGATTAATTCAGAGTCGGTTGTTATTAACGGCGCAATTTATTCCGGATTGATTTTGATATTAATTAATGCAAGTTGGTTAATGATCTGCCACAGCAGTATGCAAATTTTCGTTGGAGCTGACATAGTGGCTCGATTTTAAAAAGTCTTATCTTTGCCACACTTTGCTTAACAACTGGTGTGCATAATGATTATTAGCTTAAGTCTAATTGCCGTAAGTCAGGCCACACTGAAAACGACTTAAGTAATTGTTTGACATTTGGACTTTCTCCGGTCAGACTGTGAAAATTAGCCGATTTGGAAACTGATTTTATTACACAATTGCGGGAAAAAAAGATAAAATTTCCCCTTTTTCGTGAACTGTTACCGAACTTGGAATCGATTTACACCGTGAAGAAGTGTTATATAATAGGACCTTGGTCAATTTTGTAAAGAATTCAATCGGTTTTTTTCTTGTTTATGACATTCACATTTTTAGTGGCATTGTTTCTGTCAAAATATTTACTTACAAGTTCACACGTTACAATAAGGAAAAAATTCAGTGTCAGGGTTGTTTGAGATTTATGTTGCGATGAAGAAATTAGCTGATTTAAGTCGCTATTTAGTAGGTAGCTATAACTTGCAAGGAGATAAGAAATTTCAAATTTTCTGCTCAGCGGGAGTCGAACATAATCGTGGGAAGCGACTTCTTAAAAGCTTAATAAATGACAAAATTTTTACATTGGTCATTTTGTGTCGGTACAAGTCCTTAAGCACCTGCTTTGCGTAAGTGCCAATTAAAGTAAATTGAAATGCAGAAAAACAGTTGCGCATTGTTTTAAGATTCCGATGTACGCGTCTCGATAGAAAGTATTCTGTGGCGAGGAAAAAAATTCCAACATTGCGGAAACACAATGATTATAATAAAATTTTCAGCAATATTCGTAAAAGCGTAAAGTTATATAAATGCATTATTTCAATTAAAAATTAACTAGGTGAGTTTTTATGTGTAGTTTAGTTCATAATTTTAGTTTCTCTTTTTGTGGATTATTTATAAGCTAGAATTTTCTCTTCACACTTTCCTTACGATTATAATTGCTTGCTTTACCGGATAAATCATAAATATTAGAGCAATTAATTTGATGTGGCCTCGATAAGATGACAGCTAAGTTTATCGCAGGACTCATCGCACCGAGAGAAAATTAAACTTTTTTCGAGTGCGTTTTATGCAGGAAAATCTGACAAACTGGTTTTGTCAATGTCGCCGTAATCGTCCGGCAAATGGTCCATAAAAGTTATTTTTACAACGCATAAAACGACAACAACCATGTTTCCCCATATTAATTAATTATAAAAAAATTAAACCTATTTGTTCTCAGTAATAGTCCTGCTGCTTGGTGTTTTAAAAAGCTCCACATGGAATATAAAGCTTCCCACATTTTGCACGCTTCTTGTATTAAATTTCGTTTACATCTTCGCAAATATCAATTAAGTGTAAGTTATAGTGCGAGATCTCCCAAGTGGGAAAGCTATTATTCTTATTATCCAACTCTTCTGAATAACCTGTGGCATGTGTCTGGTGTAACAAGTGACTATAGAGCAGTTAGGTGGAGGCAATGCAACGTGTTCACTTTCTCGCGATTAGTATGACCCATGACCCCTGTTTTAACGCCCTCATAGCGCCTGAATCTGACACGCGATCACCAACATTTCAGACCGGCTTTATTCGTTTACACTTACCTCTCTGATCGCACTTTTCGATTACAGTATTCGAAGGAAATGTTAATAATAGAACGCAGATTTAGATTATTTGAGCTTCATATTGCACGATTTTATTTATATAAAGACATTTCAACTCCGGCTAGCTGAGATACGAATTTTTGTTAAATAACACATTAACCTAATTTCTCCCAGTTTATCACTAGTTTCCTGATGCTTGATTTTTTCTTATAATTTAAAATTTACGATGTTGGTAAAATGAGTAATTAATTCGAACCTCCAATTATTAATCGCTTGTTTAATTAATTAACTAATTAAATTGTAATAACGGGTGCATACCTTAGAACCACCGGCCGCAAAGACTTGTTTAAAAAAAATAAAATTACCCACTTCCTCGCCCATCCATTCATGGTAAAATATTGGTCGTAAATCCACTTACCTGGAACAAAAAACAAGTAGTGAGAAAATCAAGTTTTGACAAAAATTAATATTTGCAAAAAATTGTTTGTCCTTGGGGCCAAGGTGTCACCACAATTTTTTCCCCAAATTGGTAAATTTTAATTCTAATTGACCCTGAACAGCCACATTTGTGGTAAAGCGAGTAAATTAATAAATGGTGAAATAAATCGTTATTTCCTCTAAAATTTTCTCATTCTAAACCACCGCGACACGTAATTGAATTTAATTCGCTGTGTCCAATGAAAATAAATGTACTTAATAAGCTGATTCAAGTCTGATATGACAGAATTTATGTGGGGCTAATTTTAGATAATTCTTCTCAAGCTATTTAATACATTTCAAGCGAATGTTGTAAATCGCCTTATAGATCATGCATAATTCGATCTATTAACTATATCGCCATATAATTTTGTTATAATTTACAGTAAACCAGAAGCACTCGGGCCGATTTTTACCAAGGATATAAAATAATGCAAATGAGACTATTACATAAATTATTCGCTGCAACAATGTCAGGTTACTTCCTTTCTTACTTGAAATTTTATAATTATTGATTATTTATTGCAGATCGTACTTATTTATTGCCATTATTGCAAAAAAGGACGACGTAATATTAATCAAAGGTGTAATTTGACATGAAATATCGTTAAACTTGCGACAATTCATATGAAGACATTTACCTTTTGAACACTGTAATAATCACAACGTGTTTGGAATTGCAAATTCAACGCCCACCGAAGGAACATGGCGTCTTCATATCTTTACGTGTTGACTGGGAAATAAAAGTCAAAGTAAGGAAGGCACCGATCATACAATAAGATAAACGACGGTGTAAAATTTATCACACGCGAGAGCATAAAAATAATTAGAAGAACGCTTTTCCGCTGCAAAAGCTCAAAAAGCTCGCAACACTACCCGATTATTTGATCTCTATTCTGGTAACACAATTTGGCGATAGTGCAATAACTAGTTGCATTTTCTCGCAAGTAATACGCAAAAATATCGTGAATGAGGTGTTATTTCATATCATCATTGCACCTGGTAGTGAAGGGCAAGCTATGGTCAACAGCCTTTATTGCACTGTTAGAAGTCTAATGACGATTTATTAGAAGTGGTAAATGTCACGAGCTTATTCGGTATGATAATTAAGGTAAAGACCTGTTCACAAATGTAAATATCAGTTATCTTTATAGAAATTGGTGAAATATTATGCAAGCATCATTAGGCATTTTGACACCCACGCAGCACGTGTTGCATCAAAATCAAACTTTTTTGTTTTAGTGAAATGTGGTTTCGCTTTAAGAGTATTTTATCGGCAAAAACATCATAACTATTATTATTCCAATTAGATTTGAAAGTCGCCATAAGTCGAGTATGAATTTTTGAACTAGTTACGTTCCACTTTTTATGGGATAATTCGGAGGTTTTTGTTGGCCATCAGTTGGAAAAATTGACAAAAGGTTCCGTTGTTGAGGAGAAAGTTGAGTTGTCGATGTTAATTTAAACAAACCACAGCCACGGAATGGCAAGTAATGATAGTTTTATTCATATAATTTCCAGTAAATAAACATTCTAGCCATTAGAAATTCTACTCCATGCCATATAGAGCAACTGCAACAGCACATGTAATGTTTGCCACCGCTCAACTGCGTGCATTCAATACAGTTTTATTGTTATGTTTGTGACGATTGACAATGTTTAAGATAAATCGCGAATTTAGATATGTTTCAATTGGACAATCTACCTTTATTGTGTTCTTGTCCGCCTTCCAGCTGAATAATTGGATTGTCATTACGCGAACTGGCCCACTTTCAGCGCACGAATTCATTCGATATGCAATTACCGAATCTTCAGCAACGTTAGAAAGACGTTTTTTCAACGGTTTCCTGGTATCGCCATTTGAGAAGGCGCCATAATTTGAATTCTACGTTCTGACTAATAATAGTGTTATTATTCGAGCCGTCACAACACCGTGGAATCGCTATTGTGGCGGTGTTTCTAATAAAGAGATTAAAAAACAGCTTCACAGCCTCACAACGAATACTTTGACGCATATCTGAGACATATTTAAAAATATACAGGATGTTCTACTTACAGCCGCATGCCATACGCTGGGAAGCCTTCACCGGAGCAAAGACTCAAAAGATTACTCAAATTCTCAATAAAGAACTGTTTGCTTAAAAAGCCTTATTTTTGTCTTCTGATGAAGAAGATATGTATAAGAAGCTTTTGCATTTTGCTGTTTTTTTTCTGTATAGCTGGAAAGGAAGTGGAATTGGTAGATAAATAACTACTGCCAAGGCAAATAAAATTACTGAGAATATCAAGCCGACACTTTCCATTTCCTTAGTTAGCACGTCTTCTGGACGGCTTTATTATTTACGGAATAGTCCGTTTGGAATTCATCCGGGATAAGGCGGAACCGGTCTTGTGGAATAACAGATGTCATCTCGGCAGCTAGATTTTTGTCAGTGCAGGAGTTTAGTTCTAATGCGTTGACTGTTTTCACACATTGTAATGTCATTCCTAATCTATCTCTTCCTTTGGTCGCAAATGTATGAAAACACATGATCGAGGCAGTTGTAGCAGAGGCGTACTTACCTCCTATCTAAATTTAAAATTTCCGCAAGTCAGTGACAATTCCAAGTGTTTATAGAGACATTACTTTCGATGAGTCGGTGAAAATTTCGTTTTCTTTGTGTTCACTTACACTTTTGTGTAGGTGTTATATAAACAACCTACATTTCAGAATCTGACAAGAGTGAGATAAGACTTGTCTATTGTTTATGTGAGAACTAAAATATAAGGTTAAGGTGAGGTTGTGTATAAATTAAAGACAGCAAAAGCAAAAGTAATTTCTCACGATAATGGGAAAATACTGAGGTCTATTGTTTGCACTTGGAAGTCTTAACCACTTAGTGCCAACTAAACAATTAAAGCTATCCACCGTCGCATTCGAATTAATTTCGATTGTTATTAACTTATGCGACAGCTTTTGATCGGATTTACGACAATCACCACCGACCTGTAATATACGCCGACGTATAACAGCCGTGTAAATTAGCAAAAACAAACGATTTTCCGATAACTCAATGGCTGGAATTTATGCAGTAATAGATCGAAATGCAAATCAGAACACGAAACAGGTACAAATCGTGATAACTCGCTGCAGGCCTGCCGTCGAAGATGCATGTGATAAGCAAATTGTTTCCGATTAGTCGACCCGAGGTTCCGTCTTCCGCCGGTCTCCCATACGCGCCCCGAGCTGTAGGTAAATCATTTCAGAATGCTCGACTTCTTGTGAAATATTTAATAACACCTGAAAAGTGTGTAAGGTTGGAATGAAGAAAAAGCAGGGACGCAATTAAAATGTTATCAACAATCATCTGATCGCCACAGGCCGCGAACAAAACGCACATAAAAGAGCCATTAGTCTTTCTGATACCGTTGTTACCTTTTACTTAGCGCCGTTACAAATTTCTAATGCACATGTGTTGTTTACTTTTTTCAATGAAAACAACATAATAAAAATGAGAAGACTATTAATTATCATATGTGTACTGAACTCGTTAAATTGCCACTGTCTATAATTTGTTATGTGCATTGACAGACCGGCACGCAAACATTGGAACTATACACGGCTAATAATGCCTGTGCTTTATTAAATTAATACCGCTCCTAACCGACTTCCTAGAGACATTCCCAGCTGGGCGGTAGGAAGTGACGCTCTTAGTTAATATTCAAATTGCTCCACTCTTTGGAATATGCTAGAAAAATACAACAATAGCAATTAAATGCCATTTACTTCAGCTTACACACGTGGTAAGGGTCAAAGAATGCTAAATGAATTCGGAAATTTTTACCCAACTGTTCGTATTCAGATAAATAGAAGAGGATTTCACACCAACATTTAATTTGTCAATTCTATAAGCTATTATTAAAATGTTACCAAAAGTCTTTAATTATTTACGCCGCAAGAAGATTTTATCTTCCAAGTAAAAAATGCGCATGACAAAATCTCTTGCCAAGTTGTTTATACTAATTAATGCGAAAGAGCTTTAATACAATAAGAAATCGATAAGAAATTTAAAAAAAAAAAACAGTTATACCTACAAATGGTCAGAAAAACACTCTTCTTCTTTGTCCGGTAAAGAAAAACTTATTTTTACTTTCTCTGTTATATTTTTATAGAAATAATTAAGTACCTATAAATGTGCATCAATTAATGTCTAAAAACTCGCGAATCAGAGTAGAATGCCAAATAAAATAAAATGTAAAAACAGAAAAAAACGTTTAAAAAATTTTAGCTGGTAATTTTTTTTGACATTTGACCTTTTTTCTATCTATTTATTAATGTTGCTGATGGTCTTGTATGTTTTACATAATTATTAAGTAAAGGTACAAAAACTTTGTCAATAAAAGCTACAAATAACGTTAAACATATTTACAATTCAGTAATACAGTGTTTTTTTGTTTCCTCTTCTGATAGCCTGTAGCAAAAAACATACAAAACCATTTTTCCAACAGAAATAAATAGGGTCAAAGTGCAAAATTTAAACTTTCATAATTTCGACATTACTTGGCACTTTTCTCTAATCTGCGAGTTCGGGACACCTTGTATAATGGTTGCAACTGCAAGCATGTGTATTGTGGGATTTGTTTCTCTAATCTGAGAGTAGAGTTGTGTGCGTAGTTTATTTGTTGCAGTTGCCAATTAGTCCACACGACCTTTACCCATCAACAACCTTTTTCCGGTCAGACATTCCATCACTGCGTCATTAGCGAACAATTAAAATTTTCTCATTGAAAATCGTTTTCAAATCAGAAGCTTATAAAACAATAAAATCCAGAATTTGAATAATGAAGTAAGCAGCAAACAGTAATTTAAGTGTTTCTGACAAGATCTAACCTTTCCTTTGGTTACCTTCCCAGCGCTTGAATGGGCTACGCAGGTGACTATTAAAATTCTTAATTACATCCTATGGTGTTGATCCTTGAAAAACCACAAAGTTTATTTACTCTCGTCGTGCTACCGTTAAGAAAAGCCAACACGATACGAACAAATCGCTTTTACTAAATATAGAACGAATTAAATCGCAGCTGTTAATTAGTGAAAATATTTGAGAAATGCAAGTTGGGTGTTGTTAGTGTTTCTCGATATATATATAAAAAGTCTGTTGACGGCATATGGCATGCTTGAAGTGTTTTCAATTACCTAAATATCGAATGAAGGAAGCACAAATTTATCGAGAGAGAAGTGAAGTGTACTCTGGAGGAAACGGACAGTTATTTGGTATAGAATCGAGAGAAATCGTTATCGATTTTTGTCGATCGCATGTCGTGACCATTGTGCGTTAGTTGGATTTTCCAATAACTTAGAAGAAATTGGCACTTGGGTTCTAATTACGCTTATTTAAATAGACAGATTGGCTGTAAATTAAATTTAACGCATTTGGAGCACAATCGACCGTTAAGGAAATGGCGCTCGATCGATAATTGATTAATTGGTCCGTTATCTCTCAGCCGGATGCCTGACCGAAGACGGTCGAAATCAGAGTAATGCACACGCGACTCAATAGGCCGCAAATCGGGGCGACGAGCCGCTCCGGTAATTAACCAATTTTCGCTTCCTGTCAGCTCGCCGGTTTCCGACAATACAAAATATCCGACGCAATTAAATGTCTGCTCTCATACCTCATCAGATATCCCTTAATTATAATAACATCTACTGTCTACATAAAATAATAAAATGCTTGGAGATGGCCTGGGAACTCGAGTTCCCCTTATCTGCAGGAATACCACATTAATTTTTTATTCGTTTCGACTTCCACCGCCACCCATGATTTAAGGTGGCGTTTTTGTTCAGTAAGGCAGTGTAATACGGATTGTCCCACGAAGTAACAATAGATGTTCTTCCCATCATTACACTTGATCTGCATGTACATCCGCTCACAGCACTCTCAATTTTCAATGTCAACTTGACAAGCGCAAACGACAATTGAACAACTATTGTGGATTTTACAATTAACTGTACCGGGAACTGATCATCTGGGAAAGGTATTGACCTCCAAAGCGCGGATGTAGACACAGTGGCAAAAATTACAAACGTTTGTACAGCACCCAAAACGGAACTGTTTACAAAAACATACAACTTCGCCTTTCTTGAAAAATTCTTATATCAGCATAAAACAAAGACCTAATAAATTGTGGAAAAATAGTGATAATAATAATACATGCAACAATATGTGTAAATTTTTAAATTCTTCAGGTTTATCAACTTTTCAAAAAAAATTATGTATAATTTCCTACATATCATATTTTGAAAATTTTGTCGGGCAATACACCACTGCAGCAATATCTTTTTTTTTTAATTGTACACATTATAGTAGGTACCTATTTTATAATAGGATGGATTATACTTATGTATAATAAAAATTGATTTAAATAGTTTTTTTTATTATTTTGTAGTAGGTAACTGTTATAAAATTCCAATTTGAATATGTATTTGCTAACATTTTCAAAAAAGGTATATAATGGAAGGTTATTAATCATTTAATTTTATTCAGATCCGAACTTAAATCTAAAGAAGGTTTTCAGCATAGTGACTTTTGAAAGTTTCAGAAATATTCAAAGTAGTATACAGGGTGTTCCGTTTTTATTGTTACAAATTTAAGCAGGTGATAGAATATTCAATTTTAAGATAAAAGTTTCCTATGAACATGTGTCGAAAAATTTTAAATAAGGGAGCTATTTCTCCTAAAAGGGGTACATTTCTTCATGAATTTTTTCCTATATTTCAACAATCATTGTAGATACAATTTCAATATTTGGTACAACCTTTATAACCCAAACAAATTCAAAGATAAAATGTCGAAATTTTTACTCAGGGGCTTCCTATACAGTGGGGGGGGGGGGTCGTTAGGTCAAAAGTACCTTAAATAGTTTGGCTGTTGGTTCTTGCCACTTTCAGTCACACGATTTTAATTTCATAGTTTTTCTCAAAAAATAGGTCTCTTGCGTTTTTCCAATACAATTTATCGTTTTTGAGTAAAATCAGTTTACAATATGTGTTACAGACCATAAAGAGAATAAAAATTAAAAATTTAAATCAGTTTAAGATGCCCGTGATTAAAAATTTTGACAACTGATCTTTGAATTCGTTCAGGTGTTTTAAGGATATATGCTATTCCAACTTTTGTAATTTTATCTATTCTGCAATAGTGGAAAAACCCCATTAAAAAACGCGAGATGTAGCTCGCTTACATAACATTTTTTGATACATGTTCATAGGAAACTTTTGTCTTAAAATTGAATATTCTATCACCTGTTTAAATTTGTAACAATAAAAACGGAACACCCTGTGTACATACTTTTTTGTTTTTGATTCAAAACAATTACAAACCAAACAACTTTGATCACGGATAATAATCTACAGAAAAGATACAGAATGGTATTTTGAAGAATGGATTTAGACAAACAATGTTCTCAGCTGGAAGAGCTTAGTATTGGTATACGTAATGTTCAATTAGTTTGGTATAATATGACGGAGAAGTCTTGGAGTCACTTCAAATCCCATCTAAATGCCATTAACTAATATCTCCAATTAATTTAACTATACGTAATAAAAATAAAACATAAGTGTCAAAATCTGATAAGATAAGGCGACACGAATAAATTCCTAGCAATTAAATTACCATAAACAGAGTATTTCATTGCTAAGTAAACCATATATCTTCTCTATCATTCGCTAATTAATTTGAATACGTAAATATTTTCGCGGTTTAACTACTATTTCTCGATTAGCTAGCCAACAGCTGACGTTAAGCTGGATGATAAGAAAGCTCGTTGATTTGTTTTCAGTATTATGTTCCTAACTAATTAACTCCTTCAGGTAACGTTTCACAATTAGGTATAAAATAAATTTAATTTGCGGCCATTTCGCGGACTTAAAGCTCATGACTCCGGGATTTACTTTCATTAGAGGTAAGCTTGATACACGAGTGTCTCGCGTCAACGAAACTGTTTATTTACCCGAGGTATAAATTACGAAATAATCCGCGCTGAACGCTCGGATTTTAAGCCCGGAGTAGAGCGCATGACACCGGACTTGGACAATGCTGATGCATTAGCATAGTCGGTTCACACGTAGACGCTGTCAAGGCCGTTCCCAGCGTCCATTGCTTAACGTCCCACGCCGGAACAATTGGAAGAATGTGAGCCAAAGCTCTGACCTTGACTTGACCCCAGCCGGCTTCGATTTCGGTTTGTTTTCTTGTCACTCGGAAACCGGACAAATTCAATTTTCCGCTGCGTCCGGAATTTTCCGGGCACTGACCGGCTGTTGTCCTTTGAGTAAAAAAGTGAACATGTGACAGGCTACTCGACGCTGATTTGTACATTTACAATTAGCTGACCTCCTAATGGACGATTTATGAGGCTCCAGCTCTAATAAGAGGTTTTCCGAGTGGGATTGGCATTCCAAGCCCACCATTGACTTGTCAAAAAGTAGGTACAAAAATGGTCTTTCCTCTTAATCCTTATATTTATACCATTTTGCTAAACGAAACAGATAAGGTGTGATATGTGGGCTCAAAGCACGGTTTTTACAGTCAGTGAGCTATTTCAAGTCGATAAAAAATAATAGTTAATAACGCCGGTGTTTAACGATTTTTCGTGCCGGCGTGCCGAGTGATCCGTCCCTGTGTAAAATTATGCCAGATAGGCACGAGTTAATATAATTTACAAATTACTAGTCACCCAATATGATTGATAGCCAAGCATAATATTAATGCATAATTTGGTCATCACGCTTAACACCCTTTGATGTTCCAAACTGGATCTTATACGTTCGAGCTTAGAACACACAATGTAGATGATCGGAGATCAACATTAGGAGCGGTTTTAATAGCCTCCAACATGATGGATGGCGCTCATAGCGCTACCATTCTATGTTTGTATTCAAAAGTGCCATTTTCGTGCCACGGATGTTATTATGGTAATCCTGCAGGACCGCAGGAATGGCACGATGGCTGCAGGACATGCCGCAATTAACAACTTTATGAGAAATATCTGAGAAAGCCGCTTCCGCCAGCGAAAATTTCATATGCAACGATTCGATCGGTTCAGTTTATTGTTTTCAGTTTCATTCGCGCCCATTTACCACAATCTGCAGCGAGGATCGGACGCCCGGAGCTATCCTGGCGGCAAGGAGGCGAACTAACAATCTACTCCTACAGAGAGCGATCGTTAGGAAACCTTCTTATCGACTAACCTGATTTCAGTAGCCTGAAGCGGCTTTACTTGAAAAATTCAGCATGTAATTTTTCTATTGTCACATTATTTTACACCTTTTATTAGAGACGAGAGCAGAAACACCGTTCAACTAGACTTTTTTACCAGAGAATAACGATCACGTACTCTATTGTACGAAAATAAGTTTATGCAAATTGAAGCTTTTTTGCTCAAAATAATTAACACTAAGCTTTCAGTTAAGCGTCAAGTCGTAGTGACACTTATTAATAATTAAATAATCATCAAAAGCAATTTGACTGAAGCTGATCAATAGATAATGGCTTGAAGGCTCGTAACTTATCGCCGCAATTTCCAAGGCTTGTTATTATCACAAATTTATTGATAAGCGTAATCCGATGCAATTATCGATAAATGCCTCTTTATATCCTTTGGATAATAACCACTTTTATTTGCTTTATGGCGACACTCTCGGACAGGTTACTAAAGTCACCTTGTAGACCCTTGAGCTAAGAGAGTTTTTGTTCAAATAATTAAAAATTTTTGAGTTAATTATGCAAAAATTGTGTTCTAAATCAAGCAATTAAGATCAAGGTTTGGATTTGAATCTCACAATTCATAACATTTACGCCGAATGATCACAATTTAAATGGCGTTAAAAGGCAGCGGTGAATCGTTTAAGTTTTTAAAATGTTTATTAGAGCGAAATATGATCGTGACATCGTTCTAACAATTTAGGAAAACGTGCCGTGTGTAATTAAGCTGTTGTAAGCTGTAAGTTTTTTGGCATTTTTGTGGTTCTTCAAAGTAGTCTATGAGGAACAATCGCAGTGATAAAAGCTGAGTACAGGTAGCGACATCTTTATCAGGCTATCAATTACAAGCGGTCTGCGTCTCACGGGTGCCAACTGGTCGGTAATGAAGTCCCCATGTTAGCGGCTAGCTCTGGATATCAGGGTGCTCTTTAGATAACTCGCATGCAATCCGCTAATGGTTTTACCTGATTTTAGCTCTTGCTTTATTGATATTGACTCTAGTTATGGCATTTATATATGTCTCAAAGATACGCTCGGCCATATTTCCATCGAGCGACTTAATTTCGCATATTTTAGCCGCAAACTGGACTGACAGTTTGCGAATGGGTCTGTCAGTAACATTTCAAATTTGGGCAGATGGTTGATTTGGGTATCTATGTTCACGGAACTTAACGATTTATCAAATCTAATTCCATTAGCTTTTGACGTGGACTCATTGTAGGAAATACCAAAAATCGATGCCCAATTAAATAACGGTATTTATGACACAATAACAATTTTTGCTCACGGTGTAATTCTTGCACTAAATTTTAATGTTTTGCTGCTTCACGTGATGCTTTATTGAAGCTGCTTCAGATAAATTGCCCGATAAGCACCATAATAAGCTTTTCTTACCAGTAAAACGTTTTTCAACAAAGATTCGATTCTTAACCTGCGACCTTTGTGGTGCTATAGGCAACTCTGCTTAAGTAGCAATTGAATCCAAATTATACCGTTTGCAATCATATAGCCAAAGGACGATGTCCTGATTTTCTTGCAAAACTCAAAAAGAATTTCAAGTCTATTCTTCTCAAGTGTAAATTAAACCTGAATTTGTTTTTAAAGCTGACTTAAAAAAGTGTAAAATCGGGGATTAACCAAATACAATCGTCTGCATCTGGGCAAAAAATTGTAATTGAATTTATAAAATAACACCGCGTCTGAGGCTACTGGTCCAAAGGTGAGGTTCAGGTATCATCAAGCTGTTGGTAAAATTGCTGATGTGTTGCATTAGTCACACATTTTTTTATTTAGAACATAAGCTAGGTGTCGATTTTTCGTTGTCATATGTTGCTAGCCCAATAATTAATTCGACACAGAAAAATTTCCAAACCTTCAAACAACAGTGCTAATAGGAAGTGTGCAATTAAGTGTATTGTTGCAGTGGCAGATCGCCATATGGACACCACACGAAATCTGTCAAATTCTCTTTGAGCAAATTAAAAAAAAAAGATGTGTCTAATTCTTCCACTGAAAAATTGATGTTTTGACTATTAGAACCGTTAGGAACCGTTCCAATGAAATAAAAATCTTTTATTAAAACCAATCAGCACGTGTAGTAAAAAGAAACACGAAAACGCTCAAACATTATGCAATAATCATAATAATAACACAAGAATAACCACTCGAATCAAATTATAGAATTATCTCGTTAGCACGCAACATTTTTCGTATCCACCTTTCTAATCGACTAATAAATTGAGATCTTTTAATCGATTTGGTATTAATTTTGGGCTACTGGCCGTGTAATTAGCACTGTTGTTGGTTTACCAATACAAAAGGTGTAAAAAATTAATCATGCAACTGCTACTGTTTTGGTCTGGCAATATTTTTCTTGCAGCGGTGACTCACTACTAACCTTCACCGGCAATAAAATTGTTGTAATTTGAGTTACTTTTGTTGTTTAATTTGTATTGCATAGTCTGCATTACGTTGACATGAGTCTATAATGAAATTATTTTTTTACAAAATTGTCACATTTATTGCTGACCCATATTTGGCTAAAACTAGTGAATGAAGGTATTAATTGCTGTATCAAAATTTGACAATTTCGTAAGGTGTCGTAAACTAAACTTATTTCAACATAAATTAAACGGTGTTTTTTTTAAATTAAAGAAAACGTGAAAAATAAACAACACTTCTCAGAACTTGGAGGATTAATAGATTTGTGGTAAATTAGAATCATCTCACGATGACAATTTTAAAATTGTGAATCTTTGGACCGTCAAGGTGTGAGAAACAGTTAAAAAATCAGATAATTAGTTCCGGAAAAAATCGAGCTTTTGCTTTGTTATCGCATTTGTATTCACTTGATTACAACATATTGAAGCAAGATTAATTCTGACGTGTAGGTGACAGGGAGAGAATTGAGATCAATTTAAAACAAACAAAAAGAGTAAATTAGAAATAGAAACTTTGACATGGCTGGTATGCGATGACAGGATCTACTTTTTTTTCAAACTAAAAACGATATTTTCCTTATAGAGTGTCTTTTGTAGAGATTCCGAGAAGCGAATTTTGACTAAAATTAGTAAACACCGTTAGGCTTCAAGTTTTTGCATAACGAAATGGAATCTTGCAGATGTTAACAATTCAAAGCTGAGATATTTAGAAACTGTAAAATAGCTCATTCCTGAGTTATACGTTACCTTATTCATTTAAAATTATTATACGAGTAGTTATTGTTCAATTATTATTATTAAAAGGTATTAAAATAAAAACTAAATCTAAAAAAGGTATTAGCTAGTAACTTATGTGATTGTTTTACTGTTATATAAAATATTTAATAATTTCCAATTAACATATGTTTTTTTCGTAAAGTCTCGGAAGAAAGCTCAAAGCTCGAATGGAAAGCTCAAAGTAAAAGTTTTGTGTTCAACATTTTCCATTTAGAGCTTAATAATAAGTAAAACACTGCAATATTTCTTTTATTAAAAGCTGTTGAAAACTTAAATTAAGCTTGTATGGGCCAATCAATCTCCTTTGCTTCGGATTTGTAGGCAAGAGTCGAGCTTTGGCCAGGTGTAGACTTCGTCCTTGTAAAAATTAGACCTAAGTGTCCGGATGGCGTCCATTTGTCGTATTGTTAGCCGTCGGTGTTTTAAGATAGTGTCTCCGACAGCCGGTTTGGCTCCGGTGAAATAAAAGTGGCAGTCATGGTTGTGAATAAAGTCAAGCACAACACAAGAGTCGGGCATATTCCGCAACATTAACATACTTTACGTTGCAACACGCATGCCAGAATAAGAGAACGTTCTTCGTGGTCCGTGTTGTAAAAATGAAGATCACGGTTAGGCCACGGCTAGTTGACGCTTGATTAGAATTGACGGGCTGTCATAACGAGCTTTTGATATTGTAATTACCTGACTACTACATTTACTCTTCTATTCTAAATTGGTCATGTGTGAATGGTAAAAAATCCATTGACAGGGAACTTGATGGATTTTCAAGAGCCGATTGTTGGCCGCTATTGTTTCATTAGCGAGAGCTTTTTAATATAATAATGGAGTTGCCGTTGTTACTGTTGTAATTGACTGTATTTGATTTATACGCAACTACAAGAATCAACGCAAAGTTCAAGTTTATTAATGGTGATGAAATTAAATCGAGATGCGATCTGCCATTTCCCAAATGCCAAGTCTTAATTACTCTCAAAAATCCGGCGAAAAACATTTAATTAGACCGACAAAAAAATGAGCGTTGTTGATTTTGTTTGAGACAGTTTGCGTTATAATTACGCTCAAAAAACCTAATCGTCCTTAATTACAATATTATAACTTGATTATTACTCAGTTTTTCTAACAACTGACCCAATTCCAGACCTGCAGCAAAGTGTTGAGTGATTTAAGGAAAGCTTCAACGCTTTCCAACTTTAGAGTAACTCGCGAGGTGTCGTACCGATGAACACAAGTGATAGTGGTCGATGATAGATAAGGTCGATATATAACCTGCCGTTAGCGAATCGTGCTCTATCATTCATGTATGATCTTACTTCAATCAGTGTTTACAGCTGCACTGATGCACTTTTTGCTATCCTTGGACAGATTTGTGATATCTTGTTTCCTGTTTTTTGGACCGTATCTCTATGATTATCTCGTTACTCGACTATCCTCATATTAATTTAGAAGTTTTTCTCTTGAAACTGTCGAGTTCCGCTCATGTACCACTTTCTAGAGAACATAGAAAATTTGCCCCATTGGACAATTTCATGTCAATATTGAAATAACATTAATATCTACCACAAAAGGAAATAATCTTTCGGAATTTCGACATAAAACACCTATCGTGGAACAATCTTAGTTTTCCATATTTGCAGAGGTTACAAAGTTGAAGCTCGCAATATTTTATAAAATAGAGGAATTCATGTACAGTTTAGTAATAGGTAAAATACAAGTTTAACTCAGATCTACACCAGAGAAAATAATTAAACTTAATTGAAAGAAATGCCATAGAAGGAAGTTTAAATAACCAAAACTAAAAATTTCATGAAATAAAAAAGAATGTAAATTAAAAACTTGTCCAATAACTTTCTTTTAATTAAAGAATTAAAATTGTCAGGTACGTTTAATTAAAAAAAGCCAAAGGTTACCTGTATTAGAGTAAAAGTTGATCATTTTAATTGTCCTTAACATTAAGAGTAAATGACAACAATTTATTAATCTATTTATGCTGTAACATCTTAGAAAGTTGAAAATTTCAGACGGTCCATGTCTCAATATTTTCAGTTTCTTTTTGACCACGCCCAAATTTATACAATAAATCAAATTATGAATGGCCAGTAATTCTTATCACAATAATTTTAAGTTGAAATGTTTTATGTAATACAAATTCAAAACAAGAGAAATTTATATCTATGTACTAGAGAAACAAGTGTTCTTTTGGTTTCAAATATTGTAAAAATCTGTCAAAGTTCTAAAGCTCTTAGATACCAAAAACATTTATTTAAAAGAAAAATTGACTTGATCTTGATGTACCACTCTTCATTTTCGTCAATTGAGTTTAATGCTATGCAATAATAACTGAATATTTTTAAAAACTTTCCTAGAACTGCAACCAAAATATTCCTTACATTTACAACTTGTTTGTTTGTTTACAATATTAAAATTGTTGAAAATCATGGTAATGATATAGCAAAATTTTGACCTTGCACAAATATCAAATTGATTCATTTGTGTGCAAAAACGGACCTTAAAATTATATTTTTCATGCGAAATACGGATACGCATTGTTCTTTTCAACGATTTTTTCTCCTTTGTATTGTATCATACAAATATCTAACTAAAAAATCTTAAAATATAAAATAACCTTTTGGCAGTTCTGCCAATCATGCAACCACTTAATTATGTTATAATAATATGATCATTATGTAACGACTAGTTTGGTATAGATCGGTTTTTTTGAGCAAAACTGGAAGAGCTCATAATAAAAGCAGTGAGTGGTGTTCATGAGCTCCAAGTAGTTTTTTCCAAAACGTAATGCTAAATTTATTGCAAGTCTTAACGACTTGATTTGCCGATAAGCTATTAATTTTGATAACTTAATAAACTGATTTCATTAAGAAACCTTTCACGGCACTAAAAGTACGCAATAAATTTGCTTGGTAGTAGAACAATTACAATCTGTAGTGGCCATGTATGTGTGTAAAAAAGCACCAGTCGTACATTGTTGTGCAAAACGACACATAAAGTTAATAAATCAAAGAATGTAACATGTCTCCTAGACGATAAGTATCTCAAAGAAATGATTTCTTTGCGCTGATTAGTTATTTGCCATGATTGTAGACAAATCGTACTGTATGAAGTGGAAGATAAAATCTTTGATTTTGCATTAATTAATTGGAAATATGGAACAGATCTGATTTGTATGCAGTGTGTACGTGTAGGTCATGCAGAATAAGTGTTGGAGAGAAGAGCGATCAGAGTGCTATAATCAAATCCGCGATCAAAAACAAACATAATCAATCTTGTACTTCTTTCGGTTTCTTCTAAACCGGCGGAAATGGGCAATTGGTTTATTACTTTAATCATTAAATTGATTTTTAAGGAACGTGCGAAGATAATTTGAATGGATTTTCTCGCGGGAGATATATCTCTCATATGGTTTATTTGCTGGTAATGAGAATGGCAAAAAGTTATTTACAGTTGGTTTTAATCTGAAATCTGCGAGTGCCATAATAACATGCGTGGTCCAATCACACCGTGCAACTATGATTCAGGCTGCGGTTATAATTAGAAGCCAAGTTGCACTTCCTCAATCCTCAATAGAGCCGTAGTTATTTGCTCAGTTTCGTCCTAGCATGAAATTTCATTTCGATTTTGTTGAACGCAAGCAACGAACAATTATTGCCAAGGTAAAGGAGGGATAGGAAAGGATAATTCATTTGATCGTCGTGGTACAATTCTTCATATAGCATAGTTGCGATATGTAACCAATAATCATTTTGTCTGGATTGTAGTCGGACAATCGGGTAATGGCGGTTTTTGTCGAGATGACGGAATAATGAGAGGAGTTGGACGGCTCTGGTGCATGTGTATGCAACCATTGCATAAAAGGTAAATTGCAAATATGATGCTTTCTTCGTAAATTTATGATCACTGATTTGATCGTCGAGGTAGGTAAGTCAATAGATAAATTGAGATGTTACCATTTTTACAATTGGGGGATTTATGACGAAATGATCCAAAATTACACGGTAACCGAAGGACAATTTTCTCGTAAATCATTCGCTTACGCTGACACAGACTATAAACAATCGAGGATATGTGCATACGAGCCAATTAGTTCATGTATCTACTACCAATTAAAAAAAGACGTAATGAATAAATTATACACTTCAAATGTACAATAATTAATTTCATTATTACTTATCACAGCTCAAGTGCTAGAAAGATTCGGTTAATCATAGATCATAAGTGGACTTGTCTGAATTAGCTAACGTGTGATTATTAGTTACTTCCAGCTTGTAACAAGCAAAACTCTCAGAGGAATTTATGTACATTCACTTTAAGTTCTTGACGTGATCTATACTCGACTTTTTTTACTTTTTGTAGCAAATTTTCATAAAGATGTCGAACATGATTTACGCCATTGCAACAATGCGTCTTTCAATTACTTCTCATAGGCTGTCACATTTTTAATTTTGGCCCAATTATCCAGCCAAGTTGCAGAATTCCAAGAGGGCATTATAAAATAACAGTCCCAGCTGAAAAAACACTGCTTTATTTTAAGTATTTCAGTTAGATGTTTTGCCAGACCATTATTGTTATGATTATGTAAAATAGCATGTAAACAAGAAAATTAAAGTCTTGCAAACGTGCTACTTTACGACGAAAAATGAACCAATTTGGAAAACGACAAAAAAGTGCAATTGCAAGCAATTGCAACGATATAATGATTCGGCTTAGTGTCAGTCAAGCTTTTGATGATTTTTACCGACCAGTTCTTGGCTCATAGCGACGGTAACTTTAATGACTGACACATTTCAATCAAATCATTTTTAATTGTTCTTAAAGGCAATTTAATAAATATATGCAAATTACACAAAATCAAACTAATCGTACTGGAGATTGAATAGATAAAACAATTATTAATTTAATACGATAACATGGTCTAACGTTCACTGTCGTAAAATACTTTCAACGAAAAAGAAAAATCGGTTTCAAGCTTTCACGTGGTGAAAGATCCACGACAAAAATACAACATTATTCAAAACGACCTCGGATATTCCGAATAGCATTGTTTCACGTCGTCAAAAATAAGCAAAAACGCGTAACGGATTTGTTTCCTTACGGTGTTACATGCGAGGCGTCTACCAAAGAATGAGGGCATTTCTTCTAGATTCGTTATCTCAAGACTGTGTACTACGAGCAGAGATAAGAAGTGCAGCCAGTTTTGCACAAATATGGCTTTTGCTGTTCCTTTATTTGCCCACAATAACTAGCAACTTGCGCAAGTTTGTAATAAAAGTTATTGTAAAATTTATGAAGTTGTGCAAGATGCAAGGTTGATGGTTTCCCGAAGACGCCGGCTTGCGACACCCAGTGGCGTAACTAGGGTCAAGACTACAGGGCGTTGGGGCTTGAAATAATATGCAATGAGAAAATTTACATACGAAAACAATATTTTTTTAATAAAAAAATACAAATTATTGATTATTTAAACATACATACTATGTAAAACTCTAGTAAGTAAGTTTCTAATATGTATATTCAAAAAAAAGAAATTAAAAAATTATGTAATTATAAAAAAATAATTAGTGTCTGAGAAAAATATATTATTGCTAAAAGTAATTGTACACTCTGTCAGCATACATCAATTTAAATGCTTAGCCTGTCTATCATCCTTCACTTTCAAACACAAAAGGCTTTGAAGTTTAGTGAAAACAATCTTATTTATATCTACATGCAAAGTCTTAGATTGTCCATCAGTTTTCCTAGCGGAAAATTTTCTGCATAACACAGCCAAAGCCTCTCCCGGTTGACCTGGAAATATTCTCGCATTGTTGTATGTCCCAAAGACATATCTACAAATCCTCCTTCGCGGTTACGTCACAATATTACATAAATCGTGTTTATTGTTGATCGAGAACTATTAATGAATCTCATTCGATCTGGCATTTTTTCCAATATCTGATCCAGTGTTTTAAGTTTATGGCGTCGATTCCACCCACGGTCGCTGCAAGCCACAAATTGCACAACCCCGTGACATTCAGATTTTCAGTCGCTTTAATTGATACTATAATTAATGTTAGACATGTCATGTGCTGAAAAATTCCGTCAACTTTTACAGGAGAGTAATTAAATCGTGTAGGTCCGGAAAATAAATAATTACTTGACTGAAAGCTTGTTAAGTTTTTATTTCGCTAGATCGCCCTTCGAGTGGTAGGCCTGAAATATATCCTTGCAGCATGTTAACGCATGTCTTTGGTCTTGTTAGGCGATTCTAGCAAATAGAAATAATATTATAGCTGTGCAGTTCTATAAAATACACCGAGCAGGCTAGTTGGAAATTTACAGCACTGGCTAGGATAGCAGAGTGGACATGTGTAATAGCATTGCGGACAAGGTGTTTGCTTATAAATGTTGACATGCAAATTATTTACGAACCATTCGAGTCTTATTTGTTTTGTTTTAAAATCAACAAATTGATTTCTCAATTGAGCAGACCGGACTCCTTGCACGTTAACAGACGCCATTCGAATCGATTAATTCCTTAAATTGCATCTCATTTTTCCCATATTCCTCAATTAAGTTCTAATTGGTCGAAACGCTAATCGATACAAATACTTACACTTACTACTTATTCACTTAGTTAACATTGGACGCGATTTAATTAGGAAAATGTTGAGACTCATCGGGTTTAGTGAAAGCAAACTTGAACGCGAGGAATTTTCAACTGGACTAATAATTACAATGTTACTTTGCAACGGTAATCCTTTTATAGGATTTTAATGGGTCTCTGTTCTATACACTTCACAGCGTCTATTAGTTTAATGGGGACTATTAAGAGGAACCACACAAAAGTGTTTGGAGAGGTGTAATTACATTCTACACCGAGATCATGACTCAAATTAGGAGGAGTCGCTGGTGATGAGGAGGCGAACTCGACGCCTATATCTCACCTCTACCAGTCTCCAACCACAAAACAAGACATTTACTAGTTATTCCAAAATTTAGCTCAATTTATTTTAAATCCAAACTTCAAAATAATTATTTATAGTAAGATAAGCAAGATCCTTATTATTTCTAATAAAAATAAAAATTTCAATTTTACGTATATGTATGTAATACATTTGATTATCAGCCTTACTTAAAGCTAATTTCAAAGTAGAAAAAATTACGTTACCTATCCCTATGTTTTAATCAAAAAATGTGGACACGTCCAAAACTGTTTCCTAACACAAAAACAGAAAGTTAGTTTTGGCTCCTCCAATAGATGTATTTTATTGCTAATGGAGTAATTTTTTTATTTATTTTTCATATATTTTTAATTATTTCGAAAAATCAAGGCAGCTTCTTTGTATCAAGTTGTTTTTAGTATTAGGGAAAATTATATGAAAAACACTGGCTTTTCTTGGCTTGAGTGCTTTATTTCTTTCGCCTTCGGCTCGTTAAATGATACTTATTAAAAATAACTTTCTTCCCTTGTTCCATAAGTACCTAGCTGTAGATTTTATAGTACAAGCCCGTAAAATGGTGTAGACTTTTATTTTAATTGCCAATTCTATAAAAGGTAACTTTACGATTTATATATAAGTAATTTATTGTTTTTCACACTCTAAGATAAAGTTTTATGATTTTCTTTAAGTTACTTGTGATATAAATAAAATAAGGTGGGTATGTAGAAATAATTGCTGAAAAATTGAATGAAATACTTTTTATTTCGTGTTAATTCTTTTTTATTTAACATTATTTAATATTATTTAATATGCTTAAATAAATAAAATACATAAATAACAATTTCATTTTGTATATTAGAGTTTATTTTATCCAAAAAAAGCAACACTTGATTACTTTATTTTTATAAATGTTTTATTAACTACTGTAAGTTGTATTAATTTTTATACAGCCAGCAGAGTAAATAACAATTTTATTAAGTTATACCACAAACCGAAACTAAGAAATTTTGAAAGTTCTCACCTTGTTTTACTTCCATTTTAAATCATTGTGCATTGTTATTTAGTCTTAGAGTATTTTTATTAAAACTTTACTTTTTTCACATCCGTGTCTTTAATTTTGGCAAAAAAATGCAATAACATTAATAAGAAGATTAATATTAACATTAATAATACAATATTTGAACACCATTAGAAACATAATTAAAAAAAATATCTACGTGTAATTCTATATAAAACACTTTTAGATTATTAGTAATAGTCCTGTGTTTCTGTAAAAAAATTTTTTTGGATATGGAGAATTTAAAAACAATGAACTGAACTGTCGTTGTTTCCTTTTTCTGTGTCAGGTACGTAACTCCAGAGGGACCTGAGTGGGCCCACCAAAAATTGTACTGGCCTACCCTTTGGCCCACCTGCTCAAAACAAAAAAACATAAAATTTTCTAAAAAAATAACAAATTTTACTGTTTAACATAGTTTTTTTACATTACAAGTATCATTTCCCGAAACATTTTTCACTAACATTAAGTTTTTTAAGACATTTAATTTTTTTATCATAACATATGAGTTTTACTTAAACCACCTTAAAAAACTTTGGACCTATCGTGGCCCACCCAAATATGAGGGCCTAATTCCATGCCTGTAATCTGTGCTATGAGATAGGTAATAATTTTTTTAGAAAATAAAGAAATAGGACTGTGTTAATTTATCTTGACAAACAGAATATTCAATTCATTGTGCTTTAAAATTTATTTGAAACACTGTCTTGCTTTGTGTCACAAAATTCAAAATTCGGTGGAAAACGTTCTGATAGAAATAGCATTCTTAGCCAAGACCTTTTCAATCCCCATTCCCGCAAATTGCCTGAAATTAGCACTTTATCATCCGTATCATAAGTGCAACAACACCAGTTCGTTTCTCGGCTGAAGTAGCAAAACAGAAACTGGCAAACCATCTTGACCTTTGGTAGCAATAATGTAGATTCCTCGCCATTATTACCTCCACTAATAAGTAATAATCTCCATGGTGTCCGAGATCCCGTTTTTGACCTCAGCATTGTCTAAAGCCGCCCCAATCCTTCCTCGTTCACAATTTCCACTCTAAATATAGTTGAGCCATAACTAGCTGCCAATTGAATTCCTGTAGATCGTGCAAAGAACTCGAATTGTAGGTGTAGAGTGCAGAAAAGCGTGTGCGTGATCAGCTGTGGCCAAGAGGCTAAGCGGCAGCGGGTCTACTGACCTGGGCCGTTACGGGCGACCCGGCCCTCCTCCTCTTATGCAACTGTTGCATTGTGTGTCAACATCCAGCACCTATCAATCAGCAGTGCACACGCGACAGAGGAGGAGCGACGCCGAAATCGGGTGAAGGCACATGAAAGGAGTCCTTTGAGTTTATAGGATTCAATCATTAATCATTGCAACATTTTATTTTGTGTTGTTTATAATTGCGTTGACCAACACGAACGGTGCAATTACTGCGTTTAGTGCATTTTCTGCAAAAATCATGACACAGTTAACGCGCGCTCGGACAATCGGCGATTCGACGCGGGGCATTTTTACGACTTTCTTTTCCTTTGATAATGACAGTTATGTAAATGATGATTTTTTTTATTCAATCTGCAGTTTCATGCACGCGGACAAGAGCAAACCGTTTAAAAAGCGAGTTGAAAAACCGATTCCCTGGTATCGTGAATATCGAAAGTTTCTCAATGATATTGAGTAATGTTTGTCTAACATGGATCTGTAATTGTGGACGGATCGTGCACTGTCTGCAATGATATGTTGTTTGCAAACAACGAGATGAGTCCGGCTCGATCCGAAGATACTTTTTTTTTATTGGAAAAATTATAGAGGCTTGCCAAGAAAAAGTCAAGGTATATCTGTCTCTAGAAGAATTTAATCCGATCTAACGGTTTAAATTAGAACATTTCAAAAGCTGAAAAATTTGTAATTGCAATTGTTTTTGTAAACCATGATACGCTAATTATTGTGTGTTTGATAGCTTTGGAAAATTACATGGTTGTATGGCTTTAATAGGCATTAAATTACAATTTTCTTCAAAATGAAAGTCTAATATTACTCACTATAAATGACCTATTTTCGACTCTACTCAAATTATTCTTGGATATAATTTAATGACGCAAAACAGTCACTTAACTCTGACACGCAGTTTTCAGACCGCGATTCTTAGCTACATGTTACACACTCTGAAATATAACATAGTTGTGAGAAGACCTCACACGCTCCAGGATAAAGAACCATTAAATCAAAAATTTCTGTAGATAAATGAAAAAAAACAACTCTTTTTAAGTTGTTTTTAAACATAAAAGCTGGGAAAGTAAATCAAAGTTAATCAATTAAAAAAAAAGTATTTAATACTACTTTGAACAAACGACTATTTTGTTTTGAGTGTTGAAATAAAATCAATATAAGTGCATTAAATTTAGTCAATAACAAAATTTGTTAAAAGCTTCAATATTTCTTAACAGCTTTTTTGTAATTCAATTTTGTACATTTTGCATAATGTAATTCAGTGATTTTTATAAAATAGTGAAACAAAAGGTGGAAAAAACTTAAATAGGGAGGGGAACGTGTCTTTGGTAAGCAAATTCATGATTAAAATATAGATTGAATCTTGTGCATGTGCATATAACCATATTTCATAACGAGTCCGAGTGCCTATCACAGAAATATCAATTTATGCTAACAACATACTCATTTTCATAGCCTAGCTACTTACAGATGGTGCAATACCCCGTACTCCGTCATTTGCGATTTTCTGTGTACTACTAATTTCGCAAATTCAAGCAAAAAAGCTATAGTTGCGCACTCTAATACTCGTCTCACGAAAGACAATCAATGACAGAAAGTAATGAGATTTTAATTTGCAATGTCAATCTTTTATGGATAATTGAAGTTGATTAAAAAGTAAATAATTAAGTGAATCGGAATATGGCTTCCAGTGACTTTATTATTACAGCGTTGCGACATGAATTGCTCTCTAGTGAAGGGCAAGAGGCCACCCTGTAACCGTGACACCAAAAGGCCTCTTTTTCCGAAATTCGACTCGCCCACGCTGTTATTTATGTTCGGTGTGATTATCACTTTCCAACAAAAGATGGAATCGCATTTTTGGAAGTGTTGGGCAATGTGTTTTTTAGTAGTGAAACGTGTAATTAACGCATGATAATTTATGTTATTATATGCAGGAAAAATCTTAAGCCCCCACAGTGATAAGAGTGGACTAGATTCGGGCGACTTTCATCGCCAGATGAATATTCAAAAGAACAATATCTCATCTCGAGGAGTCTCGATAAATCGTTTCGCCTGCCAATATTTCACCGATTTGCATCTGAAAGAAATTAAAGGCTTGTGTTGGCGCCTGTTTCGAAATAAAAGAATGCTAAAAGCGATTTTATACCCGGATCGAGTGATTGCTTGATGCTGTTAAAAATCCGATGTTGCACCACTTTCTATTTATGCATTCTTGCTAATTACGAGAGCGCCACCTACACTGCTCCATGTTTATTTATTTGAATTCGAACGACCAACTACCGCAATACATTCTTAATTATTTATGATCAATCGACCAATCGCAAGCCACCAACAGGTGTTTAATGAAAATTTTATTGCTATTTGACACTAGGAGATAGATTGTGATATATGATATTATGCGGTGGGTTTGGTCGCACACTTGCAATGAATAAATGCAGCAAATATTATATAAACATTAATAGGGACCTACTTGCTATTCCAAATGCTAATCAGCTTGCAGGCAATGGGAAAATTGCCTTGCGCTCACCTTGAGGCTCATCAATAAAGGTACCATCATGCCCAAAAAATGTTAAATTCTCACATTTATCACCAACGAAAAAATACAAACTAAGAGGCAGACGAAAAAATACCTTCCGGTCAATTGATAATACGGCGGATTCCAGACATAGCGAAATACATGTAAAGATGCATTTAAGAAGCACTTGAAATTATTGCCTTTTAACTAATAACGATGGCATTTTAATATCAAACTTTATTAAAAACAGAATTTTAAGTATCCCGTAAATTACAAGCAACTACTGTGCTATTAAAATAAGTATAATGATAATAAGAGGCATGGGAGCGAACCAAAGAAATATTTTTTTCAACAGTTGACAAATGCTTTCCATGTATTTCATTATGACACAAGAAAAAATACCTTTTTCGACCTTGATAAGCAAATATTAATAATACACTTTAATAATAGTTTTCTATAGTATTCGGCTTTTAAATCACCTTATAAACAAGCTGGTCGATTAAAAACGCCACACATTTTTAAGTCCATTGCTACTTAGCCATATGTCAACTGAAAAGCCAGTTAAAAGAATAATTTAAAATCAATTATTGTATTATTTTTTAGTTTGCAATTGCTGCAATGTTGACATACTTTTTTAAAATTTTGTGAAGTTTTAAAATACAACTGCACAGATTTCGTTTTCATCTTTTCATAACACATAAAAAAAAGTATAATTCATATTTTTTCAAAGCTGTTTTAAATTGTGTTAATAGACATTTACCTAAAAACGTATTTAAATATGCATATGCTACGTCTGAAACTTTAAAGCACTTTTATAAACAAAAATGTGAAAAATATTGTGCAGTATGATCCTCCATTAGCTCTTTTATTTTATACTAAATACATGATTCAAACCACCTTATTTTGGGTGATGATACGGGTGGTGATAAAGGGCAACCAATTGAGTTAAAAGTTCCCATGACAAAAAACTGTTTGAGCCTTTTTTTTACATGATATAGCTCTCCAGAGGTTAGTTTTTGAGTTAAGTTTTTGGCCGTTCAGATCATAAAGTAACCAATTTGTGTCTTATAATGTACAAAACATTTTACAAACTAGCAAATTTAACAATAAATTAAATCTGACAACATCGAAAGCAAAAGAGCCAAATTAACATTGAAATTTTTCTCAAAAAAAACAGGCTTAAAAAAATACATTTTTATGCTTAGCTGAAAGTTTTCTATCACCATTCGAGAGTTAGTCCGACACTTTTAAATCACCCTACATTTGTAAAAATCTAAAAAATCTAACTAAGCAGAAAATTATAAGCTTTCAGCATTTTCTCGCTCTGAATTGTTAATTATATTATGGTTTTATCCAATTTTTTAAAGATTTTTTTGGATACTTTTTCTACTAGGTTTTGATCATCAATATTATAACTTATAGAATCTTTCATTTGAGAAATTTAAAGAAAAATATAGTTGTTGATAATTCGTTATGTAGAAACTTTTGCTATAATTTTTATTGAAAATAAATTTCTTCACATTTTTTCTAGTTACTTCCCGATGAATTTTTTTAAGGAAAGCAATTTCTATAAGTTACTTTACCATTTTTTAATATCGCCAAGACTACCCAGATAGTAATCATGAATTTTAATTTTTAATTTTATGATGCATGCTAACAAAAACTTAGTTATGTCTTCAATAATGAATAGATTTTATCACTTTGAATGCAACACCTGACGCTGCTTTTAGAAATTAATGACCATCTCGTTTTAAATTTCTCAATAAAATAATTTAACCCTTTGTTAATAAATGCTGTCTGTCTCATCAGTTTGATGGAATTGATACAGATCGAGATATAAAATAGAATAGATTGATTGACTAAACTACTATTCTGTAATGATTTCCTCGTAATACAACCTTCTATTGATATAAGAATTCAATAACTGGTCTAGACCTATTTAGAGAAATTTGAAAATTAAGGTCTTACATAATAATTATATTGATAGTTTGATAGGTTAATGTGATACATTGTGATGTCTTGAACAAGCCGCGACAAATATCTAAACAGCTTTGACAATTAAACAATAATATCAGCTTATTCGATCTTGTTTGTAGGCTAATTACAAAACAAATGTACCGTAGCGATTACAATTAGGGCCGGTTAATTGGCTGGTTAGGCACTAACCGCAACCCCGTTGGTCGAGGTGATACTATCAGTTTCATGGCATTCGCTATTGTTTCACGCAACTGAAATCAATTCCGGAATTTCGCTCTGAAAAATGAAAGATGACTCACCGTCTCCTGAAGAAGATCCAACATGTGAGCCTCCATCTCCTGAAAAAAACCAACTCTCATCAATTCTCCAGCTCAATTACACAAACCGAATTTATCAGTCGCTTTATTGCGCGGCTATAAACTTCATTCATAAGTTACGGTTTTTGCGCTGTTGCAGTTTTACCAAGATGGTCACGTAATTCGGTTTGAAATTATGCTTAAATTGGGTCCATGTTCGCGACGATTTACTGGAATCAGCATAGGCTTTTGGCATGTGTATGGACTCTTTGAAATATTTATCCACGATATCTGAAATATGTCAGCGGCGTTTAGAGGTAGGCTTCGAACATTGCTTCATAAATAATAAAACGTATGCAACATGTTCCATCTCGACGATGCGGGATCATCCCGAGAGCAACTTGCTTGTCGGACATGTTCAAGCGTGCTTGTGCATTTTATACTTTTCAACCTTTCCTCGTACCCATAGGCGCACCAATTAAAATCCACAAAGAACTGCTCGACTGTGACAGTTTTTAGACACTCTCCACGTAATTACCTAAAGCTTTTGCCAAATTTCACCTTACATAAATCAAAAGTTTTCTAGTCGAAGCTAATGAACCGATTTTGAATATTTTGTTACATTATTAACACACTGAACTACACTCATAATTTGTTTCTTCCGATACAAACGTTGTTTTTTTTGTTCTGGTTAAGCTTTATTTATTTACCAGATAACATGCTGAAACCCATTAACATAAAAAACAGAAATTTGCCACAATTAGTCCTCGCATTAAAAATTCTAACCAATTCAAATTAGTTCCTAACTGCTACAAATGTCTGAAATTTGTCAAAACACGATCTTGTGTGGAAAAAAACATTTTCCTTCTTAACGATAAACTGTAAACAGTTTCTCAAGATTTAACTTGCCTAATTTGTTCATATAAAAAATCCCATCTAAATCTATAAAATGTGAGCAACAATTTATTTGCTTATTTGGATAATTGCCCTAGCCAGAAGCAAAGCTAGAAGCAAGGTTTTGAAGAAAGCCTTCGTGTACTTTCTGGTGCAAAGTTAACGTCGTGAGTGGAATTTTAATTAATACACAGGAACAAAATGCATTTTTCTTCGCTAACAAGCACAGGATATGTCTTGCAGTAGCAGGAGTGGCGAATGACGCAGTAAAGATATGAAACACAATAGAGAAAATACAGACAAAAAATAATAATGAGAACAAAGGAGAAACGTAAAACGCACAATTAGAGCACGTTTGCAGGAATTTGCAATCTTCTCTGTGACTAATTGTTAAAAAAATGGAAATATCAGAGCGGAAACTGCCAGCAGAGGAATTTAACTTTTTCCCAATTGTCACTCTTACTCTCATCTGCTCTCATTCGTGTTGTTTTCTACGTGTGCCATTGTTAAATTGCAAAAAAAACAGTTTTTTGCATCGATCAATGACGTGTTTGATAACAGGCCTGGCAGCTTCCTAATGGCGGGTTCTGCATTCGCGTCGTCATAAAAAAGATAAGCCGTTTAATGTAACATAAAATATGTAGGCGATGTCTACACAACAAAAACAAGGTATCACTTAAAACCTGCTTGAAATTATAATCTGGAAATAACAATTTAAGAATGGTCGGTGAATCCACTAAAGATCATATTGGCACCGATTTACAAGCCATTACATTGGTCGTCCAGCCTCTACATTATGCCGAAGACGTACATAAACACATCCCGAGTGCACCAACTGAATAACACGCACTCAGTGCACTGAAAATCGCAGCAAAAAATTGATGACTGCTTCGGATATCGTGTTTTCATTGAAATACGACACTCGAATTTTGTGATTGATTTAATTTAAAAGAGGCAATTTGGAGGATGTGGGTGGACGCGCAAGAGAAGATTTCGCTTGATGATCATTGATTATGGATAATTTCAGAGTTAATGGTTATCGATTTTTCGGGCTTTTTATTACAGTGCGCTGAAATGCGTGATCGACAATAATTTCGGGGTGGAAAAGTATCCGCTCATTTTACAACAAAATCAAAAGACTTTTTGCTAATTCTGGACCAGACAGGCGGATGAACTGCCACGCGTCTTCAGAGACCAACAACCAGAACTTGATGCTGTCCTGCAGCTTTCAACAGCAACAAATAAAAGTCGCTGAAAAATGACAAAAAGTGCTGCGCGGTTTTTCTGAGTTATAAATCATATTCCTAACTGTTTTTGCCATTTATTTCTGCAAAAATTAAATTAACTAATAGACCAATTAAATATTTATAATATTATTACTAAATATTAATTGCGGGTTAATTAGCTTGACATATAGGATAATAATCAACGAAAGTTTGATTGTTTTGTTTTTAGAAGGAAATGAAACAGTGGCGAGAGTATTATGCAACAGATTTCTATTTTTTAACTCTTTATTATTGTCATTGTTCCTACAATATCAGATGTACAATTTTTGCGGTGTTACCAATTGGAACAAATAAAAACAATTAAAAATACTGCTTTTAACAAAATATTAAATTTTCAGTAAAATACTTGAAAATAAAAATTATTTGAACTTTAACTTTTACCTAATTTTAAGACATATTTTACACCATCTAAGCTATGCAGTCTCTAGACACTAGAATTACGCAAATCGATGACTTTGTGTGTACCGACTTTAGTGACCTTTAATTTGTTAATCTTTGAACTCTGCAACTTAATCTTTTGCGGAGAGAGTCAATATAATCTAAGGCTTATTATGGGCTACATTTCACCTTTAGCTTTGACCTTAACACTTCGACTTATTAGGTAAAAATTTTGGCAGACGTCTGCTAGCAAATAAATATTTATTAAAAATAAAAACGTGAAGAAATGCAAAAACCTCTTCGTGAATAAATCGCCTTATACCATTGAGGAATCCACAACATCCGTCTAATCGAACACCAAACAAGTTATCGTAAACCGCTCGCCCATGAAGCAGTCAATTTATTTATTCCTAATCCGTTACTTCGAATTCATTCAAAATTTCTCCTGGTCGCATGATTTTCAAAATGCGAGTTAAAAGCTCGTTTCCTCACATTTCTTAAATTAAACACCGACATAATAATAATTATCTCACTATCAAGATCTGACTTGTGTGAGAAACCAATTAAAGCACATTTTCACGCTTATCGTCCAAATTTCGCTTTCCTGTTAAAAACGCGACTTTCGGAAGCAATGGCCAGGCGTGTCATTAGTCAAAATTCAAGTTTGACAAACACAGATAATTACGGGTATCGACGAACAAAGCAAACAAGTCATGGGCACCCGAGTTTACAAATTATAGATATTTGTTTTTTTTATGTAACACTGACTATGTTTGTGGTAGGTGTTTCGTTTCAGAATTATCATTCCAATCTTGGTGTAATCGGTGATAATCATGTGGTGAGCTGGGATTAAGTTATTTGGAAATGATTTTTTGATGCTGTTACTTACGCTTTTTCTTGTGCTCCTGTTCCTGATGATGCATCGACCCCGACGTGGGGTCCACCATCATGGAGTGCCCCAGGTGTGCTCCATGACCCCCTGGCTGGCACTCCATCGTGATCATATTGCCCTCAATGATGGGACCGCACTGAAACAAATAGCAAAAATTAATTTCCTGTGCGATATGACTTTGCTTCCAAAGTGCCATTAAAGCGTATAGTACAAGTCAAGAAAGTGAGAACGCGTCTCGTAAATCATGTTAAAGATCTGCAAACGGAACGCTTGCCATATGGCCTTATTTATCGGAAACCAATACATCTTCTCAATTAAACGCACAAGTCTGGCGCTCCGGAGGTGATTTTAATGACGCTTTTAAGACCAAAATCCATGTCAAAAGGTAAGTAGGGGACTGTACGAAATAAATTTATTGTATCGAATACTGTTAATCGCTCTTAATAAGACAAGAGTGAAAGTAAAACGTTTCAATACCTCTCGATGAAAGGCCCTAATGACGTTACGTGCTCTTCAGCTGTTGCCACGTGTCGTTAGATCCCAGATAACAAAAAAACAACAGAAGGGCTCAGCCCTTTTCCTTGCACCCGTCACTTACTCAAGAAAGCGGCAAGACTTCAACGAAAAAGCCATATGTTCCTTTCATTAAGTGAAATTAAGGGAAATTTTTGTGATGATTTTGCGGCTTTTGCAATTTACTTTGTGGTGTATGGAAACATTAAAACGCAGACACTTCCTCTCGATCGGTGGGAAAAAATTAATCAAATTTTCGAAAAGCATGCTCGTACTAATAGCACGAATTAATTAAGTCTGACTAGGAATTTTTAAGCGACTTTGACAAATAGGCTACGAGCACAGATTACGAAATTAATTAACTCCCATTAGGATTCACTTCGAAATTAATACATCTTCTCCTAATTAATAAATGACAAATTCCAAGTAAGGAAGCTAGAACAACGCGTTTGGCTCGATTATAACTTATTTATTATGACTACCGTACGTCAAAATATGCATAAAAAATTTGTAGACATGGATGCAAGCGACGAAACAAAATTACATATTGAAAATTCCAATTTTGTTTTATCGTTGTAATTAATAACCCCCGTATAAGGCAGATTGGGAGTGGTTCACTCAATATCGAATAATCCAATTCAAATTGAAATCAAAATCAAATAAAAGTTGATAAAATATTTGTGTATATTTTTTAAATATTTTTTCTAATTAATTCAAACTGGTTTAAAACTGGGAACAAGCCGGACATCTCAGACAGGAGTCCTTTCAGTTATATAAAAACAAGAACATCACTTGTAAAGTTGTAAGGAGCTAAAAAGCGTATCCACTTCACAACATTCCCGATTAATTATTACTTTTTGTCTGCATCCTGATCTGTCAATTGTACATAATGTGTACAATAATAAAAACACAATTTTATGGTTTCATTTTCAATTAAAAACACAACTTGTTATTCCTTTTTTAATTATAAATATTGTAGAGTAGTATACAGAAATAAATTAGTTATAATTAATCATTAAATAATTTATGTTATTATTTGCTTTAATTATCAAAAGAAAATTACTTTTAAAATATTTTTTAGTGTAATGTATCAATATTTGTTTAATTTTCATTGTTTTATTAAATATTTAAATGGTGGTTATTCTAAACATTAGTCTGATAAACAAAGTGAAACTTATTGCTTTTCTTGTAAGCGGCTTTATCATTGAGTGAAAATAATCGTGTACATGTCATGAAAAATCTTTGACATAAATAGAATTCTGTAAGAATTTTAAGTGCTCCTGTTTATTGGATTGTTAATAACAAATCTCTCGTCGTCTAGTCGAGTCGCTGAAGCAATAACAGTTTTGAAATTAAACTTATTTAAATGGTTATTATTAGCTGCATGCACGCGTTTTTTCTCGTCTCAATGCACAATAAATGAGGAATTTACTGCTTCTACTTGTGTGTCCTTACGTCTTGAAAAATATTTTGTTTGATTTTTTTGTAATGACAGGTTGTAAACATAAAAAGTCATTGTTAATTGGTTTTAATTGGTGTTGGTGGGTGTGGAGTTTGTCAAAATGTGGCCGTCGGCGATGGCGCTGAATATTAATCGAGGTTTTGAATCGGCAGAAGAAATAACTGTTATTCGACGTTGTTTTACTCGAGTTGGAGGCGATGAATGAATTTTTTCGACGGTTGTACTTTTCGGTCTAATACTCGTCGTTTGAAAAAAGCAAATTGCGCATAAAGAAGTTGAGACACGGTTTGATTAGACAGTATCGCTCGCAGACATCGAGGTGTGAGAAAGCAATAAGAAGTTAATCATGCATGGACAAAGCATCGTTAACGGGATCCATTCTTTCATTCTTGATTCTGTTGATTTACAGAAGTCGCTTACGTATCGTACCATTTGTAAATATTAAATGATTTGTCGTTTAATGATGTCAATGTATTAAAGTGTTTATATTAACATGATTTATGTCGCGACAATTAATAAATCAATGCATATTTATCGATGCTATTAGTTCGATTTATCGACGGTTTCTAAATGAATTCACTTTGAAATTAATAATAGAAATTGTTTCTGCGAATCCTCCAACGAAGGAGAATAAATCGAGACGCTTATCTTGCCTTTACCGATGCACTGCTCATTATCTGAGATTTATTCCGAAGATGACAACTCCCCACAGCAAAATGCTGAATTTATCGGGCTTTGGTCGGCATTTTTGAATTTCAAATTTCAAACTAATATGTCAGACGGATTTTCACAACATGCTCGTTTTATGGACAACGACGATCTTTGATTGATGACCGCACTCGCAAAAATTATACACTTCAACTCGAATTCCATCAGGGTGAACCCATACTATTTATAACAATGTTGCCAATACGCGCTTTATTTCCAATAATAAAAATATCATCGGCTTTAATATGAAATGTTTGCTATTGTTGTATTTCATTTATAGTTGGCAGCACTGACTCGACGCACCACCATAAATTGCCAACCCACTTCTAAGCGACATTTATTATTCGAGCATTAAAACGCGCATCCAAACCGGAAAAATCAAAAAAAAAGAAATTAATTTTTTATTAAATAATAAATCCTAGTCAAAAATCTCTTCCTACACACTTTTTACCAAAACAAATAAACTGGACAGATGAACACAAAAAATCAGGACTTGTCTTGTTTACAGTAACTTGGAACAGAATATACTACAAGAATATGCAACCAATCTGTAAAGATTTTTAAACAAATAATTGCAGGACGCTTACAACGATCATTATCCTGGAGAAACTTTCGCCACTCTCTTTAAAATCGACAATATAGTTTACGCCCCAGTGGTTTTTTGTTATGTACTTTTATATTTCAGATGGATTTATTGTTAATTTACATGAGAATCAAAGAATTTCGCTAAAATTAGCGAAATTTTACTTTTGGTAAACACCAAAAGTGAATTAAAACAAGAAAATTTCTAGTTATTTGTAATTATAATCATGAGACTCATTGAACCGCGAAATGCAAATACCATGTTAATAAGAAGATGAAGAAGCTATGAAGATGAAGATATTTCAGTAATGATTAACTCACGTCTAATTTGCGTTGCTGTTTCGAAATGTAAATTTTGCATGTGAGTGATGTGAAAATAAAATGTTTTTGTAGAATTTTTAAAATTTTTGTTGACGTGAATCGATATTTGCATTTTGTGGCAGTTTAAATTCGGCAAATGTTCGAAGTGGAATGATTTAAGGAAAAGTATTGTTAAATATACAGCGTCATGTAATTTATGACTGTCGTTTCGGACGTATTTGTAATTTTGAATTCAGCGACGGTACGTGGGGAACCTGCTTGCAATAACTCAATAATCCGGTGGAATCGTTCAAATCTTGTGAAAAAATGTGCGAATTATAAGTTGTCAACGTCGAGTCGCGCACTTAATCATTTTCACATGATAGTTAGATTACACGCGAACTTTAAAATAATGATAGTGATAATAACTGCCGGAACACATAAATGTGATAAACGAGATGTAGAATATAACGGCCGCGAATCAAGAATGAAATTTGTTTATAATCGAACGCGCGATTACAGTATCGGCATTTTTAGCCGACTGCATAAAGGTTCAATTCAATATGTAAATACCTCCGACTACTGTTATTATCAATTAACGAGTTGCATAATTTCGTTTGTGTGTAAAACCGGGGATTTTTCCAAATATAAAGTAACTTTAACGGTTGATTGACTGCAAATGTCGTAAGCTTAGACACTATTATGCAAAATAACTTCTCAATTAAGTTCAAAAATATTCACCGCGTATTGACAACTAACATTAAGATTCACATCTAAGCATTCCGTAGGCAAGCAAACTCGACATCTATCTTATTGCAAAACCTACGAACAGAAGGTTATGTACCTAGAGTTGCGTTCATGGGGATAATTACATAATCGGAAATAGCAATTAATATCGCGTTAAAACCCTAACCTTTCGCTTTGTTCACTTCGATTTGTAAATGTTTAAAGGCGCTGAGACGAGCATTCCTACACAAGATCACCTATTAACTATTTTAACTCGTAACCTTTTCATCGGAACAATTTATTTCCAGTTTACAACATTGCGAGAAATGATAACATACTTACGACTGCTGCAATCTATCATTCACACTGAAGTGAATGATATAAGGTGCAAAAGCTCTAAGCGAAATTCGCACTTTAAATTATTAAAACAATAAAAATATTTCTGCATTTTTGCTTTGTTAACAAAGTTATTTCAAAGTTATAGGTAAAATATAAAAATTAATACATGTTATTCAAGCAATAAGAAGAAGTAAAATTCTCAAAACGATAAGTAAGTTTTAAAGAAGATATTAATTTATATACAGACTGCGCCAGAACTCGCGCCCCAGAGAAAAATGCCATATAAGGTAAGATACCAGGAACATGGAAAAAATGTTAAAAAAGAATTATCTATAAAAAGTTCGAAGTTATGAGGGTTTAAAGTTTACACTTTGACTCTATTTATTTCTGTTAGGAAAATAATTTTCCAAGTTTTTGTGCTATAGGCTATTAAAAGAGGAAACAAGGAAGCTGTATACTAAATTGTAACTCTGTTCAATGTTATTTGTGGCTTTTATTGACAAAATTTTTGTCCCTTTACTAAATAATTATAGAAAAACATATACAATATTATCAGTATCATTAAATAGATATAAAAAAATGTCTAATGTCAAAAATTATATGTCAAAATTTTTTGACAGATAGAATTTTTAAACATTTTTTTCATGTTCCTGGTATCTTACTTTACTTGAAAATTTTCACGAGTTTTGGCACATCCTGTATATGAAACAAATGGCCATTCCTCAAGTTTGGTTAACTCATTGAATAGTTAAAAAATGATGAAAATCTGTGAAAAAACACTATCCCACTAATTTTGCAAAGCTATTACTAAAATTTTCTTAAACTTAGTATGTAGTAGAATAGTATGTCAAATTGTGTTTAAAGAAATTGTTTATAAGTAATACCTTGACACCTCTTTCATTTCGTTTTTATTTTGTGAATAAAAACATTTAAATTCAGATTTTGTTTACAACAATTTAATTTATTTCACAATTAATTACATGTAAAACCACCTTAAACATATAAAATATTTTGCATGTTTAATGCAGCTACACTTTGAATTGTGATAGTCATTTTATACTTCTTATTTTGTCAAGTAAATTAAAGGCGTTTAAAAATTCAGCTGAATAAAATTTGATTGCTGGTGTTATTGTAGATTTCTCCCAAGGAGGGCAATTGTAACGCAGATAAAATATTTTAATGCTGTAGACATTCTGGAAATATAATCTGAAATGTAATACATAATATATTGTACATTTCCGTCTACAGAACATATCATTTCCATCAATAAGAATGTTATGACCGTCATGAATATGAGTATAAAACTGAGGAATAGAATTAAGTTCATGTGAGAAAAGTTAAGGACATTTTGAACCGGATACCATTTAAATAGAATGTAGACGTAGGAAATCCTTTTAATAAATTATTTGACGAATAGATTAGGAAGAAATTATTAAATGCTGCTGATATGAATCTAAGAATTTCTATGTTATGTTTTTTAATTAAATAAAGCTTGTTTAAGTGGGTTAAAGTGTGATTAATTTCGTAAAAAAAATTAAATTTTGTTGATTTTGAAATTTTATGAGAGATTAGAATCGAATTTTAGTTAATAATTTGTTAACGTTGTACTGAAATCGGATTAGATCATTAGGATAAATGTAAATCAATTAATCTTTGAAAATAGTAATTTTCCCTTCTAGTAATCCCGGCATTATGGAATATTAATCATTATTACTATTAATTTAGTAAAATTTAGTGTCGCATAAACTCCAGCAATAAAATAATGATTTATAACATTGTGATAGGTTATAATTAGCGAATACCTAAAATCCACCTCACGCAGAAACAGAAATTCTCATTAAAAATAATCTTTAATTGCGCGTTCGGAACAATTCTAAAAATAGCGCCCAGCCCTTTGCAATTAACTCCGGTAATGCTATTTACGAAGAGCTAAAAATCCACGTAGAGAGATCTTCCGGGTAATAAGCTCGCATCGAGGTACTTCATATATTATGATATTATACATTAAAGGAAATTACCGAGCTGAAAATTATACATTGTTTATTTCTGATCGGTCCTAGCGAACCCACACGCCGTCTTCGAAAAACGTTGCCTAACGTGTGATGTAAAAATGTGGGTTTCTAGAAAGCATAAAATTTTTGTTTGGAAAATAAGTATAATTATTTTTGCTTAATGAAGCAATTTCGGTTTCCGCAACAGCGAAAAATTTCGCCTTGGATGCGTCACGTCGCAATCAAAAATGTCTTTCTATGGGAACAAACAATGCTAAAACTCAACATGAAGAGCATGGACAAAATAACAACACAACATTCGCCCATCCAAATCTTGTACTTTGATTCAAGTGTGATGATGCGCACCGTTCGCTTGGACCTCCCCACCGAGTTTAATACTCGTTGTAGTTGTGATAAAAAGCCTTGTTCACTTCCGCCGCCGCTATCGCCGCCTGGCGGGGGAGGGCCCGACTACCGATCAGATTGTGTGAATTAATTTAGCAGGAATTTTAAATTTCCAGCGTGGGGCTTTGGCGGGAAACGCGTAAGAGTGGGAATTGTGGGAACGCGGATTAATGTGCTCGGAATTATAGTATTTGCTTTTAGGAGTAACTGAAGTCTGTCATTAAATAAATTAAGTTGTCTCCACGATGTTTACTACGAAAGTACGGTTGCATTAGGATAATCGACGCATAGAACGCAATTATTTTATTTAAATGTGCCCTTGAGTTGAGACAATTTGTGGTCTTTGCTTTGACCGATTGAATTAGGAACGACTTTTTTACGGTTTACAGTTAAGTGTAACGAGCCAAATAGTTTTCACATATCGTGTCATGTGAAAAATTATTTAATGTCCACGAGAGGTGTGGTCACGCCGATACTGCCATAAATTCCTTCGTGAAACTACTGAAAAAAGCTCATTTTCCATTGCGTAGAATAAATACGTTTTCTTAAATTCATTTGCGAAAGGACTACTTGCAAATTGCAGAATATCTGTTATATAACTAATATAATTTGAAAAACATTTATTATACTCCCAGCAAGTTGGTAAAGTCATGAAAAGTTATAAATATTTAAAAGTTTGTGCACAAAAACCCACTGTATTACCAAAAATTGTTTCCAAGTATGCAGATTGTTTCAGAAATACGAATACAAACCTACTTCTTTTTAAAAAGCATCCTGCATTTTATAATTTTTTGATGCACTGCCTTTGTCTAGTATTTAAAACAATTTGATGTGATAATCACACTCATTAAAAATAGAAAATTATACAAAACTTTTTTTACTATAAAAAAAATAAAATCTTTTTGTAGTTTCCAGCACATTGCCAACAAAATGTAGAAAAAACTAAAAATTTCAAACTTGACAAACTTAAATAAAACACAAGACAATTTAATAATCTCTTAAATGCAAAACAAAAATATATTTATTTTTTAGCTGTTTGCGTTAAACTTACATTAAAAACGTTATTTGTTAGAAATTTGGTAAAATGAAAACGTCACTTGTTTATAACAACGAGTTTTTTATATTTTTACCTCAGCAGTCATAATAACAAAAATGTTCAAAAAATTAACTTTTTTAAAAGCTCGCATTTAGCTTTAGAAAGCGTCTTGTTAGCTCAGTTTCACGTTTTACCAGAATTAAACTTGGTGATCGTAAACTGAACATTTTTTTCTCTTTAAGAATTTTTGCACAGTCTAATAATCCCATAAAATTAACTTTCAGTTAATTGCTTTAGTGTAATCGGCGTAACTTTTATAAGAAATTATATAATGGACCCTACCATTCATATCAATGCAAATTTCTTTCAAATTTCATAGAAATTTAGACCTTTATATATTGTTTCTTTTTTGTAGCATCACTTCTGGAAATAGTATAACGATTTCAGCAGCAAAAGCTATAAAAGAGATTTATAACAATAAGTGTCATTTTTGTTCTTTTGTTGGAACTACTTGAGAATAATAATAAAGTAAATATCGACAACACAATAATTTTTGCATGGTTATTTCGCACTGAATGCAACATACATAATAATCCAGCTTTTTCGGCGAACGATTTTTAAATGATTGGTTCTCAAAAGCCCATTTTAATTATTATCTAACACGATTTTCATTCCTACATTCCGCATTGTGCGATTTTGTCTTTGTCTAGTTTCCTACAAACCGGCCTTATGAATATTTCAGTTTTTACTGCTTTATTCGGAGTTGGTCGATTTACGTAGTTGAACGTCTTCGAGTGACTTAAGTACATACTTAAGCCTGTTTTGCTGTATTACAGGCTGTATTTTTGACGAACGAGCTTCTTCAAATAGCTTCCAAAATAACTGGAATTGCTGCTCCATCCTCGATAAAACTTATACCTACATTCCTACCGAACGCTTGATCGTCCTAATTAATCGTTTAGATTTTTTCTAAACAAATTAGTCAGAAGCCACTAGACGATTTTATCTAAGAATCGGTAGTTTTCCATAATTTTTCGTGTTATCAATGACGTACAAACAGCCATTTGCATAATACCGACATTAACGTGTTTGTCGAAAGAAAATTTTCGAATTTTTGTTGAATCTAATTAAATTTTCGTGTCGGAGCAATTGGCATGCAAGATGATACGCAATCGATCAACTTTATGGGGTCTATTAATGGAAGACGTCGTCTCCTAAGTGCGTGACGACTTCTTTATGCTGTACGCGTCGGAAGCCTCTGGTTATGAAGTGTTAATTTCTTTTTCACAGAAGTCAAATTAGATTAATTAATGTTTGAACTGTATTGATTCGTAGGCGAAAACGGAAACTACAGTCCATAAACACACTGCTCTAATTAAAATTTTCTCGAAAACCTGTTGTGGAGCAGACAGACGTTCATCCGGTGATCGGACTTCCACGTTTCGAAATTCGTCTGGGAAAGAAAAAGTTGCGCAAAATTAATATTCAGATGAGAGGACATAACAGATGAGCATTTCGACACGTGTATTTTCTCGCATCTTGAAATGGCTGAAATGCGAGACATTCCGATAAATCTCGTAGAATAATTATCGACGAAGTCCTGGATAATTGCTAGACAGCACTTAATAAAATAATATCGAGTAATATAACACAGGTGCATGTGGGAATAAGGTGCAAGTATGATTTAATAAGGGTAAAACAACGTCCTCATATACCAACGCTGCATACCATGGAATTATTTCGATTTATTGCGATGTTCACCGTGCTTTTTTGCCAGAGAATTACTTGAGGAAAAATCGGGCTCGGCGAGCAAGATTCCCTTGCCATCATTAGTTATATTTGAACAAGGCATTTTTCAGATGCAATTAGAATCGACCGTTCTAAGTTGACAAAATTATACTCATTAAACGGCGACGAGAAGGAATCTGTAATTCACGACCATTCCAACATCAATATCTACAATTTATCTAATTAACAGCAGGAGATTCTTGACTTGCTTTCGAAAAATACGAATTTTTGTTTAGATTGCATTTTAAAAATATTCAAGATGAAAAACTTTTAATTGGGCAATCAAGATTGTTTCAATTATTCAATCTGTACATGCAATACTTTGACGAAATAACAAGATTCATCTTTAATATATTAAATACTAATAAAGTATAAAACATGAGAGGTTATTTTTAAACGAATCATTGTCGACATGTTACGAAAGCAAAACTTTAATTAATTGGCATTTCTTCATTCTAATTAAACATTTTGTTTACTTTGTGTCAATAAAACCATTTTTGTAAACCATAAATTATATTCACAATTCTCGTTAATTAATCCATACATTGCTAAATCCAACAACGTTGACGCGTAAGATGCAATGTTTACATTATTTTCTCGATTTCAGCTTCTTTTGACATTTCATAAAGACAAAATTGCACAAAATAAGTAGCAAAAATAAACAATTCGAAATTAATTTGCAAAATTTTTTGAAAAATACTTTGCTTCAGAAAAATGCTGTGGCGCAATTTCAATTTTGTTTTTATTCGTTTTATTGTTTTGCAACTTTTAATTTACTTTTTCTTCTGCTGTAACAAATTATGCATTTCTGCAATTTTCAGTCGAAACACGATAGTGCTTTTTAGCAAATTTATGATTCAACTTAAAAATTATTACAACAAGAAATACAGTGTTAAAGCTTTTGATTATGACCGCCACTAGGCTCATGTAATTTTTATAACTTTGTTTCACATTTTGTCTGCTTATTAATGTACAATGTGTACAAATTATGAAAACTTCAGCACAATGACTTTTTTGTGTGGTTTGGGTGCTTTGCAGCATCAGAGAAGATGTAACAACCAGTTAATTGCGTTCCTAATCAACCAAAAAGATAAATTAAAAATTAATAATTCATCAGTTAATCCGACTCTTATAATTTAAGTTTTTATTATTTATTATTGAGTTTATTAACTATGAAGGAGCCGGTTTAGGCTCTTTGAATACAGAATCAAAAGTTAATGAGTGAATAATAAAAAAACCTTTTTCCTTTTTGCTAGCACGCGATCTAAATTTTTAATATTTTACGGCGCCATTTTATAAATAAAAATAACGAAAACGTAATAACATGCGTGTGCAATTAAAACATTGCTGTTCTAGTTACATCTAAAGGACTTCTAATCGTATTTATATTTTACTCGAGGCTTTGAAAGGAGTTTAAAAGAAAATTAAATACTCGTATGGTAATTAAATCTGGGTAAAGTATACCTAACAACAATGATTATTAATAATTACGAATTGTTTTTATCGGCTAATAGTGTTTCGAGTGCTATGATTGGGGTTAAGTTGGAGGTTTCGTGTTGTTACCAAAGCTTGCGATATCTGTTAGTTCTACCGGCATAAATTTTGAAGGGAATAAGCGCGGTAATACAATAGACTCCGTAATATAGAAAATGCAACGCGATAAAGTTGTAAGATGGTAGTAAAACATCCATAAAGTACTCGCAACAATACCAGAGACCTGTTTAAAGCGTTTTAAGTAATGTAAAGCACGAAATATTTTTTTCGCTTAGGTTTCAAGAATTTTAGATGAAGATACACTTTGACTCGGTGTATTGTTTAACAATACACGTATGAATAACAAATTTTAAGCCTAGCTGTACCCCATACTTTAGTCGCATTATTTTCCCATGCTGCTGAATTATCGTCAATTTTAACACCAAAAGCTCAAAGCCTTTGTCTCTTTGTGTTAAAGAGATAATATTTAAATTTTCGGTAATTTTGTTTGCAAGGTTCGTATTCATTATTCGGCGGATATTTCACGTTTATTGAAGGTCAGTTCGATAACCTTCCAGGACGTATCACCAAAACAACGAAATTTTACAAAACTTCCGGTCAAACTCTAATACCTACTCCCTAAACAACGAAGTTAATTGAAACTTTTTTCCGTCATGAAATATCTGAAATAATCTGAACTATTTTATACTTGTTTTGAATTTGTCTTACCATACCAATTTAATGACTACTTAGATGCAGGTGCTTATTTCCAGAAAAATTACAGTGAGATAAACCGCTAATAAGCTCTTTAACAAGAGTTTGTCTTGTGTTAATTACAAATTTTATTTTTACAAAATGTTACCAAGAATCTTACCTTAAAAATCTAAATGAGAAAGGGCCTTAAACTAAACACTGGGACGTAACAATTAACACGCACCAATCACAAATCTCGGTCCAAGTCAATCAAAACCATTAATATCATAACATGTTAGTTTTTTGTGCAGTTGAAGCACGTCATGAGTATCTCTTTTTTTGCTAGAGTAACATTTCATCGATCACAGAAGATTAATTTCGCACTGCACTGAGTGTTTTTATTCTTTTTTTTCCTCAAACTATCCTTAAAAATAATCAGATGTGACACTGGAATCAAGTACTCGTCCTGTATGCATGGATATCGGCACTAGACCCGGCGGAAGCACTAAAAATCCCGGAGATATCAACGATAGCACAGCACACTAACCGGAAAATATCGATGCCGGGTGAGGCGACGAACTGTATCGGTTCCGAAGGATTTTTCTCAGTTTGTGATAAGATTCCGGAACGAGGATCACGCGGACTTGGCTTTCGGGAAGGATGCGATCCACTGACTTCTCTGTTCCGACTGTGCCGGACGAGTGAGTGCCCGTCGCACTGTTATGCTTCAAGAATCGCGTACACCTGTTGAAGTGGAGGGGAATTCAACAACCCCACCAACAGGTACTATTGTTATAGTTTGATATCAAATGCAGGAAATTGACGGAAATTGTTGGAAGCGGATGAGCTTAAGGGTAAGCTCAGAGACAAATTAAGTGGACTTGTTGCGGGCTTGTCCGACATGACGATGCCGATTAACTTGCAAATTTACGACTGGAGAAAAATCGAGTTTTAGGAAAACAATTTGGAGGAAATGCAATTATGGACAGGATGTCTTGAATTGAGCTTGGTACTTGGGAGTCTCGGAAATTCTAATTTGTCCTCATAATTAAATTAGTGAAGTTATGCAGAATTTTGTCGTGAAAGTTGATATGTTAATGGTGTTTTATTCTTATGTGGCTTGCATGTTCTATTACTCTTAATTAAAATTATTTTTAAAAGAAATTATATAATATTTCGGAATTTTTATTTTATGGATTGTTGTGGCAATAAACGAAGCTAAAATACACCTCTAATAATGATCTATCATTAATTCATTAATTATAATACCTAATGCAAATGTTTTAAAAATTGGTGTTCGAAAAATTAATAAATGCATACAAAAATATACGCTTGCATTAGTTAAATTTAGATTCAATTTTGTTTGATAGTAAAATGTTATTTTCTCTGTTTTTTGCTTGTTAAGTTAAGTTAATTTTCAACGTACTCCATAAATTAAAACTAAAAAAAATATGGATAAAAAGTATTTCAAAAATTATTACTATGTAGCAAAGCAACAGTTTTCTAAATTACTAATTACTTAACAATGTTTTACTAATACATACATAGTTTTAAGTATAGTGGTTCAAGACGATGTGACTTTTATAGATTTAAAAAAAGATGGAAAATATCATATTTAATTTTAATTTTTAGCTGAATCTGCTTACTAAAATCTAGCTAAAAAATGAGTATTAACTTTTACTGTGTATTATAATTCTGCCATTCAACTATTTAAACACCAAAAATGCTACAATTCTTGTCAAAGCCAAAACTTCCTCTGTCACTCAAGTATTATTATGTTCAAATTAATTTTTTGTGTATTATTAACATTTATGTAAAATTGTTTTATTAGAATTAATATTTCTCAAGTAAAATTCTCTTTTAGGCAGTAAAACAATATAAAACCATTGCCAAGTAATATTTTAACAGGACACTACTCGTAGATTTAAACTACTACATTGAAATATAAATGGTAACATTTATATTACTCATAAAAACTTTGATACGTATTTACATAGAGAGCAGAATCGAACATTGTGAAGTATTTGCTTAAGTCATAACTGTAACAATAAATATTCTTAGCAATATAAGTGATTTTGAAATCTACAATAATCTTTCAGATTTTATATAAAATATTATTTGTCTGCATTTCAACTTTGCATACTTCATTGTAAGTTTCTTTACATAAGGACAAATTTGGTTACGTTATAAATGTTACATACTACAGTGCGATCAAAAAGTCTTTCTATCAAGTAGGCGTCCTAGTTGAGGACGTATGTTGCATGGCAGTTCGTATGTTATTGTCAAAAAATTATTTTATAAAAATTAAAACATTGAGCTAATTAAATTGAATTATTCTATGAAACGTCTCAAAACAAACTAAAATAAGATTTTGTTGGTGTTTATTCATAAAAATCGTTCACCACGGTTTCCTGTCATAATTTACATAAAAAATATTTTGACATTTCTCATTTGTCATTGTGACGTTTTAAATTTCTTCACTTGCTTGATAGACAGACTTTTTGTTCGCACTGTATGAGATGAGATATTAAAAATGTTTAATAAAATTTGAATAAAAAATGTGTTAATGTTATTAGTGTTAGAGAAACCCTAACTATTTACAAGTATTATACGAATTTTAAAATGCGAGTCGTAAATGAGCTTACTCCTTTAATTAATTTTAATTTTGTACCTACAATTTGTATTGAAATTTACGTCAAAGACCTCATTAGAATTTTTTCAAAATGTGACCAAAAATGAACAGAAAATAACGAAAAATTTTCCAGTTCCAGCAAAACATGACAAGTCATCGTCTGCATTATCAACATAATTAGAAGTACATTAGAAGGGCTCCTGATTCACATCAATTCAATAATATTTTTTTAATCAACTGTGACTTTCATTCTTTCACCGCAACATTTAGGTATAGCATTATAACACAACCACAAAATTTAAAAATGTGCTAACTTAGTCCATTAAATGTATAGTTACATTATAATAGAAAAATTTTATTCAACCAAAAATGTCTGATTACATCAAATAAGCAGCCGTGAAAAAAATTTATTATTATAATCAGATCCTGATGGGTCATTTTTATAAAAGATAATAAAACTTCATGGTCATGTTTAATGTACATAAATCTAAAAATTTTGCTGCTTCGTTCGGCAAACAGTTACCATACATATTTAATACCATTTTAAGTAACAGTAGTTTAGGTGTAATGAGCATAATTTTTTTTAATTACAAGTTTTATGGGAGCAGTGCCTAAAAAATAAAAAGTAAAATCTGGAAGCAGAGAGTTAGTAACAAATAATTGCATAAGACATTTTGCAGGTTGGCAAAAAGAAGAAATTTCGAAATAATTTCGGCTGCATTATCATTTTTTATCAGGAATTATTTTAGCACGTAATTTGTTTTGCCAATTTCACCGCAAACCGCAGCAAATAATGGAATCTAAAAATACGCGCGAAGCAACCTTGCTGCCCATTATCACCAAATAAAAATATCGAATGGCAAAAAGTGCTCCTACCACATTGGGTTTCACCTTCGGCGGCGCAGGTAGAGCACCGAATTGTTTGTCATGAAAAGTAAACAGGAGGTGTGTAAAAGTTCCTAACCAATCACAATGGAGAACAAGATATGAGGCGTGACATACCGTATAAGTCATAATCATTAAATTATTCATACAAGCACAATGATGCATGAATGATTCGGCTGTTGGTTAAACAGTGGGGAATGTCGGGAGATTCTTCGGTCGCTTCTGGCGGATTTGTGCAGAAAATTGCATAACCGGAATCTGAATGGCAAGTGACATTTAAAACGATCTAACTTATTACAGGCGAGTCGGACTGCTCCAGTCGCAAATTTTATTTTGTCGTTTATGGAAAATAAGAGCAAGAGATGAGGGGCGTTTTTAGAGCGATTTTATTAGGAAAAATGCTTAATAAATGCAAGGGATCGAGAGATAAGGTCGATAACGATAGATTATTATTCATTAATGGACAAATATTATATTGGAGTCATAAATTTAAAAAATATATCAATTATTTATGCCTGATTATATCTTCACCTTCTACCAACTAGCTATGCTGATGTTAATTAGCTTCAGATATTTTCTTAATTAAATCATAATTTATAAGTTGAAAACAAATATGTATTAGAGAGTAGGTATCCAAATTTATAATTTCTAAAGTTTGGAAATTTGTTTATCAATTAATATCAAAAATTAAACTATGAATTAATCCATTTTCTCCAAGGGGATTATGTAAAATTGAAGGATAGAAGATAACAAAGTCGCTTCCCCAATTGTAAAAAAAATAAAATTAAGAGATAATCTTCGAGTGCATTTATCTTTAACGTCCTAATACAGTCATAAATATTTTATGAAAAAAAAACTCTTTTATCTTCTACTGAAGATATTAGGTATGCTCTACCTATAGTAAAACTAAAATCTAAAAATTAAAAATTAACGAAACACTTGTAGTAAAAATCGGTGTATATTATGTATTATTATTATTTTTCTCTATGTACTTTAAGTTACTCGTGTTCTCTATAGACATTATAGTCTGTTGAAATAAATTATATTATATTATTATACCCGTTTCCATGCTTGTTATAGCAACGATAACAGCCTAAGCCGTTAAATTTTAACGGATGGGTAAACGGATGTTGATACAATTGTTGCTATACAAAAGGCACACTCGAGAGGCTACTCGTATCAATGAGTCAAATAACGATAAATATAATTACTACTTAGAATACAGCTTCTTTGTTTATTTACTCTTCTAATAGCCTGCAGCAAAATATATGTAAAATTATTTTTCCAATAAAAACACATGGGGTTAAACATGGTTTCCATGTTCCTGGTATCTCTAGCTGTATGAAATTAATCATTGTCGTACAGCAAGAAAACTAACTTCATTCGATAACAATTTTCTTAAGTAGTTTCATTCGAATATTTTGCTTCAGTTTGTGTTCACTCTGTAACATTATATGGCTTATAAAGTACAATATTAACTCTTGTTTTTTTCTAGTAAGTATTGTTTAAATATAGCATTTGTATAGCACTAAAATGCAGTAAATATTAGCTTTCCAGTAGATGTTGTTTTTTAAATATAAAAGTTCATTATTTGAACAATACAATATTATTTATTATAACTACTTATTTTAGAAAAAAATAATGGCTGACACTTTCCTTTGCGCGTACTTTGCAGAGTGCAAATAATTGTTAATTAAAATGACCTGCTACCGAGCTTAATCCTTATAAAAGTATCCTTTAAGCAATTTTATTCTCAATACAATAAAGCACAAATCTGTTTTCATATAATTCTGGATCTCCTACAATTTTTCTCCTCTTGAAAATCTAATTTATTTTGATATTTTTAAAAGTAATAGAGTAGTAATCCTTAAAACGTATAAACTTTTAAAAAACTTCTAAAACGCATTGTAGCTGTTGATATGTATAGTCTGAGTTATTAATTGTTTAGATCTACATTTATGTAGTTAATCAAGCAAAAATTTTATTCCACTCCAAAATCTCTACATCACTTATCTACATCTAAAAACTCTAAATAGCTACTTATGCAACAAGTTGCAAAATGAGCGAGTTTTTTTGTACTGGACGTGTGTGTTTGTGACGTGTGCTAAAAACAGCCATTTTGCATCGTGTTTCATACAAGATGTTTCCCAATTTGGTTGTGAAAAGCATAGACATCTAATGCGAATTTTAAATCTGTGATTTCAATAATTTTCCAAAATCATACTAGTGTCGTAGCTATGAAAATTGTGTTATTTGTTTTGATTTTAACACTAATGATAAAGTAATGTCATATTTTATAACTAGTAATAAAATTAAGCACATTTGACAACTAAAATTACATATCACAATGGTTGCATTTCACAACCAAATTGAAAAAAAAATATTATTAGATGAATAAACTACATTTATAATTACTACCTTTTTCCTAATTTTCTCTTATGGTTTCTTATTTTCTTAGACTTCTGTAATACATATATACATATTTTATTAAGTTAACTCTATTTATATGTCTATTAAATTAGTTTATTTTGCTTCTAAATTGGTTAAGTTAAAGGCGGAAATAGATATAAAAGTCATGTTTTTCACCGATCAGGTTTAATTTGTGTTCAGTCTCGCATTGAAGATGCCCAGAATTTCTAACTGCACTATCGTTAACCATAAAAAAGTAATTAAGAATGTTAATGCGCTTGATTTTCTATTAACGAAACGAATTTTATCTGAGTTGAGGTATAATTCCGGAATGTGTCATGTTGCATGTAATGAAAGTTACTGAAATCAGGTCCGTTCGTGTGAACGGTCTGTATATTCGTCGAGATTTCATTGACTTCCTGGTGCGTGGTATTCAGAGTATTAGCCTGCTCGGCAAGGCCAGAGTATCTGCACCTAATGTGTGTATATCATTAGAATGCACACAAGCCGCAGGGGGCGCCTCTCGTGCGGACACCTGGCCCACCAACTAACACAAAAACCAGATGCTACCTGTAAAGATGCTGCGGAGCCGCTCTACAGCCAAACTACCACCAAAAAATACCAAAAACGCACACAGGCCATCACGTTCCTACTCGCCGGATGGTTCCGCGACCATGACGAAACCTGCGATTGTATTTTTTTGGCTTCACACTCGACGGATTTGTCGCAGATTCGTGAATGGGAGCGTCGAGAAGATTGCTGTTGTGGTTATCGGGCTGTACATCTGTCATTCATCACCATAAAGTATTCCGCCGGAGGACACCCGGACCGGGTCTGGGCCACTACCATCACCAATTACGACTACCGTGTGCCACGAGTCGCCCATCCAAATATTGACTTTTCTTCTTAGGCCAAAGACCAAAGACCGAAATTACAAGAGAAGCTTCAGAGGAAATTGGAAGAGACGTTTAGGAAATCGAATTGCCGAGAGCTGGAGTTGTTTGTGTGTTTTTTTGGCTGTTTTCGAATCATCAAAACTGTTGTTGTTGCAACATGAGCTTAATTACAAATATATAGGGCACATTTTTACATGCCCGGGTATATCAATCATGCAAGAGATTATTTTCAGTTCTATCTGGAACGCACAGTTTTGATTCAAGCTATAATTACGGATTTCTGTATCGAGTAAGAGTTCAGATGATGAAAATAAATCCGGGAAACGACGCCGAGGGCAAGCTAAAAGTATTACAGTAAAACTCAAATTTTTTCATTATTAATAACTTGTTTTGACGTTTAGGCAAAATTCATTTTCTTCAACAAATACCATTCAGCTAATCAAAAAAAATTTGTTTTTAGAAGCTTAATAAATCTTTATTAGTTCAAGATTTTGTTAGACTGCTTTTTATATTTAAAAGTTTGTATTTGCAACTAATAATTACTAAAATCATATTCAACAAAACATAAAATTTATTTAAAATTAGTTATTTCAAAATTTCAACAATTTGTATCATGACAATGTAACAATAAATCAATAAACAACTTCATGTAAGACACGATGTAACAAATACATCATGAGTCTGTTGTACATATTTCATGCCATATAAGGTAAGATACCAGGAACATGAAAAAAATGTTAAAAAAATTTTATCTATAAAAATTTCGAAGTTATGAGGGTTTAAAATTTGCACTTTGACTCTATTTATTTCTGTTAGAAAAATAACTTTCAAAGTTTTTTTGCTATAGGCTATTAAAAAAGGAAACAAAGAAGCTGTATCCTAAATTTCTAGTTCTAGCGCACCCTGTATAAAAAGTTAATAAGTTTTATTTACTAGTCTTCATAATGAATATTAAAAGGGGCTTAATTACGCTCGTATTGATGAAGAGTTTCGTTGCACACCTATAAATTTATTTGCCAAAAAAATTGATAGTTTCGCCAGAATAAAATCGTTCCCAGACTCTTGCACTACCTGTATAATACCGATTTATAGAGTAGTTCTAATAATTCGTTAAACAGACTTTAGAAATTACATAGCCTTCAACCAAAGTCTTTATAATGGGAGGTTGCCTGGTAACAGTATCGGTAATACAGTGCGCTGCAGCGTGACGTCACCCAGTATGCTGGGACGCCGGTGACTATGACAGACTGTGACTATCCTCAGCTTTTCACTTGTGTGTTAATTGCCATAAAAAGCCCAAATTTTAGGGCCGGCCCAAAAATAAATATTTCTAATTGATTAAAAAAAATTTTTGCTAGTGCAAACGATGGAGGATTATACAGGGTGCGCCAGAACTCGCGCCCCAGAGAAAATTTTCAAGTAAGGTGAGGTCCCAGGAACATGAAAAAAATGTTTAAAAAATTCTATCTGTCAAAAAATTTTGACATTTATTTTTTGACATTTGACATTTTTTATATCTATTTAAGAATACTGATGATTTTGTATATGTTTTTTTACAATTATTTAGTAAAAGGACAAAAATTTTGCCAATAAAATCTACAAATAACATTGAACACAGTTACAATTTAGGATACAGCTTATAGTCCGGTCAAATTAGTCATAAAAATAGTGGTCAAATAACGAAAATTTCGACAGAGCTAAATTTTGGTGGAGACCTTGGGTATACCATTAGAAATAAAGTGTCAAAAGTCCCCATCGATCCCATGTGTGCTAAAAAAGTTATTCGGGGTCAAAGGTCAATATTTGACGTTTTTTAGATTTTTTTCGAAAACGGCAAGTTTTATCAAAAAAGTAGCTCAGACGAAAATTATAGATCTTAAAATTATCTACAAAATGGTCTTTATACTTTTTTTCCAAGAATC